>NC_090178.1:20559212-20726712 GCF_024679245.1 Pseudorasbora parva | reverse complement strand
ACAGTAAACCATTTCAATAACTTACCATCCATTTAAAATCCTTAACTTTTTTAAAAACTTATTATTAGTTAAATAAATTCATTTATTTCCTGTTGCAACATTTTTATTGTTACAAACTACAATAGATGTTGCTAGGCTGTTAAGACATATTCTATGGGTTTTTTTCTGTCTTTTGCATACATTTGTACAACAAAAGTTACAATATCTAAAACTGCATTGTAACTGTTGTCAAATGCATCATCATATGACGTTTAATTTGGCAGTGAAATGAAGATCTCTAAAGGCCAACAGTGCCTGAGCCCCCACAAAGGAAGAGATTTTATTCATTATACTAATAGCTGTGAGCTTTAAAAAATGACACAGCAAATCAACCAAATCACCAAAATAATTTCCAACAGTTGCTTAATTATTTATTAGTGGAACATTATTAAATTATTAATTACTATTAATGAAATTATTATTAATTATTAAATTTCTGTAGCTTACATGTTAAATTTGTAATACTATTTTAAATAAAACGTACTATTAATTATAGTTAATAGTAAATAAACTTTATATAATTTGTATGTATTTATTTAGTATTATGTTACTTTTTATTAATAATAATATTTTATGAAAATAAATGATTACTATTGAACAGTAAGATCACTTGTATTGAGCAATTCCAAAGTCTGGACAAACAACAAACAAATGATCTTACTGTTCGATAGTAATCATTTATTTACTTACCTTAAATTTGATATAACCTAACTTGTCAGCTAAAATACTGTAGAAGTTACCATACCTTACATTAATGTTAATCAGGCTTGCAAAATATGAATAGGATTATTATAAAGATAAGTTACCACACCTATTTACACAAATGCCAATCAGGCTTGCAGAATATGTCATCATAAGGCTTTGTACCTTGCTGTGTTGGCAAGCTGCAACTTTGAGAGTTACTACAGTTTAAAGGCTCAACTAATTGTAACCATGACGATTCGTTCTCTATTCCAGCTCAAATAAGCTTCATTGTGAATCTCCCAGTGTCCCCACCATCTCCACCCCCACCCATGGATGATCGTGGAACAAAGTCTATAGTGGCAGTGTGTTTTATCTGTCCTTTGCTCTGACTCCAGAAGAACATAAACACAAAACAGATCGCCACAGAGCTGAGGAAAGAGAGAAATCCCATTGTGGTAGCAATGATGAGGGTTTTAGCATCAAACGGGTAAGGACTTGAGACCCGTGCGGAGGAGTTGGTAGAAGGAGGTAATGAAGTTTCCATCCATCCCTCGTCTGAGAAATATGATGCTGTGCGGTTTTGTGGGAGCCCCTCCACTTGCAGACTCACAGAGATGCTGTCATTACCCGCTGCATTAGTTGCAGTACACAGATACGTTCCACTGTCTTGTACTTGGGCATAACGCACTTCTAAACTCCCATTAGCAAGCACTCGTACTCTCCCGACAGAGCTAAGTGCAGTCTGCTGGGATGACAGCCAGGTAATAGAAGGCGACGGATAGCCGTCGGCTCTGCAATCAAACCGTATGCTCATGCCCTCCACCACACTTGCATCCTGCAGCTGGCGGTTCAGAATCTGCGCTTGTCTGCAAGTAAATATAACCGGAAGATCAGCCTCTGAAAAGTCACGGAATGCTTTCTTGTGCTGATTCAGAGCGGAACAGGTGGGTTGTCGGCCATCAAAATCCAGCCGTCGTCGTCGTCGCACAACCCAGAGTAGCCTGCAGTCACAAGCCAACGGGTTTCTGTCCAGCCGCAGTGTCTGCAAGTTACCTACAGAGTGGAAGACACTTTCTTCCAATGTCGTCAGACGATTTGAGGACACATTAAGCAAGCGAAAGTGCACCAGACCCCTGAAGGCAGCTGGCTCAATCCGAAACAGGCTCCCACCTACCAGGTGCAATTCTTGCAGCCGCAGAAGCTCCCCCAGCAAGTTGCCTTGTATGGAGGTGATCGGGTTGTAGGACAGGTCGAGGTACTGCAGGTAAGCAAGATGCCGCAGCGGAGCATACGGTACAGAGCTAAGGTTACAGTTGCTTAAAACTAAAGTGGTAAGGTTAAGACCGACCAGGCTGTTGCTATTTAGCGTCTCAAGAGAAGGCCAGTTGAGGATCTGCAATGTGCGCAGCTGGTGCAGTCGACGAAAGGCGTTGTTGGGCAGCACGCTTATGGTCAGCTTGCGCAGGCGCAGCTTGGTCAAGCTCTGAAGTTGCGAAAGAGCCTCAGTTGGGATGGACGTCAAATTGCTGCGATCAACGTTCAGCTCCTTCAGCGCCTGTAGCCCAACAAAAGCCCGTTGCGAGATAAACACCAGGTCGTTTTCTCCTGCATCAAGCTGCTGTAAGTTAATCATATCCCGAAATGTGTAATCCAGGAAAACCAGGATCTCATTTTCACTGATATCCAGACGTTGAAGGTTGGAGAGGCCGGAGAAGACCCCAACCGGGAGGATCTTTAAGCGGTTGTTCTTTATCCTCAAGTATTGCAAGTTCTTCAGCCCCTGAAATGTTTCCACCTCAATCATGGAGATAATGTTCCCGCTCAGGTTCAGGTCCTCAAGCTTTGAAAGACCAGAGAACTGACGCCGAGCCAACGTTTTCAGTTGGTTTTCTGAAAGATCTAAGCGTTTGGCATTGCTGGGTAACCCCTCAGGCACACCTGTCAGGTGTCTTGAGGAGCAGTTGACCTCCAACGTGTCATGGTAACAAGTACATTTCTGCGGGCAGATGAGGTCAGCAGCTGATAGGTTTAGGCACCACAACAGCAGGACTGTCCTTGCGCCCCGCTGGCCACACAGCTCCATGAACATCTTTCCTCCTTCCTGCGAAAAAGAAAATTACATATAAATGTCCACAATAAGGAAACATGAAGCAGTTTTGTCAAAACATTTTTTTCTATGAATTAATAGATTCTTATATACAAGTTTTTTTTCTTCCAATAATTTCATTCTTTTAATTAGGCTTTTTTTTCATTACGACATCAAGATTTGTATTACACTGACATTTCTGTCTTCATCCCTCCCCAAAATATCAATATCAATTTTAATTCAGAAATTATAATAATAATAATAATAATAACTTTATTTTATATAGCGCCTTTAAAAGCAGCTTCTCAAAGCGCTGTACATAAGAACATAAAACCACAGCAAAATATAACAACATATATAAAAAACAAAAACAAAAAAGAAGTACAAATAAATAAATAAATAAATAAATACAATTAATAAGCAAAATAAAATTGCATAAAAGCTTCCTTAAAAAATAATGTTTTTAAACTGGATTTGAATATGTGCAACGATTTTGCATTTCGTATCTCTACAGGAATTCCAGAGTTAAGGTGCAAGATTTGAAAAAGCCCTATCCCCCATAGATTTTAGGCGAGTCACAGGGACAGATAAGAGACCAGCATTGGTGGATCTAAGATTTCGAACTGGGGTGTATGGTGTCAAAAGGTCAGTCAAATATTGTGGTGCCAAATTATTTAATGCTTTATAGGTCAGTAGTAAAACTTTAAAATCAATCCGAAATTTAACTGGCAGCCAGTGCAGTGATTGAAGAATAGGTGTAATATGATCTCTCGCACTGGTTCCAGTTAAAATGCGTGCCGCAGAATTTTGAACCAACTGCAATTTATTGAGATTGGTCTTTGGAATTCCAGCCAGCAAGGAGTTACAATAATCAATGCGAGTAAAAGACGAGTGTGTTAATAAGCTTTTCTGCCACAGTAAAAGTTAACATTGGACGCAATCTGGCAATGTTTCTGAGGTGAAAGAAGGATACTTTCACAGTGTTTCTAACCTAAGTCAAACGTTAGGTTAGGATCAAATATCACCCCCAGATTTTTTAATTTGTCTTTAAATTGTACAATGGAGTCATCCACCTGTAAGGATGGTGGCTCCATTCTACGTAATTGGTGTGGTGAACCAATGAGCATGACTTCGGTCTTATCACTGTTTAGGCAGATTATGCTAATCATAGCAATATTAGGCTGCCTCTCTTTTCAGAGAATTACTTATTTTGTGGCCTCAGCTCCCTGGAATCTTATCACAACTAGGAGGTTGTCAGGGTTTAGGAAGACTTTGTCTTTGTTTTAATTTTACTTAGGAGCCTGGGGTTGCTGAGGTGAGCTCACTTTAGAGCCTCAGATTGTTCTAGATTAGTATTTAGTCTGTGTAGGCCTTCTCTCATTGGGAGAATCGTTCTACTGAGGCTTGGACTATGCATAGACAATACTTTAAGATTCTGATAGCCAGTTAACTGCCTCTAGGGTTGAGCTTGACTCCTCTTGTTCTAAAGAGCCTGCTGAGTCCTTATATATATATATCAATTCACCCTTCGCTGCGAGTTTGATTGACAGGTGCTCTGACCAATCACAACGCCGATATTGTGCGCCCCCCCGTTGCTATCCGCCATTTGTCCGACAAACAAACCACCATGCTTAGTAGACTGACGTCATTTTTTAACGTGAACATTTTTTCAAATGTGCTCGTATGGGACTTGCAATGCAGACAGCAGGTATTCTGACAGGCTTGGCGATGTACAGTTTCATCCGAAATCTGCCCGAAATCCTCATCTGTCATTTCAGACAATGCTCTGCAATATACAAACTTCATGTCTGACTTGTGTCATACAAGTCTAGCTTACTTGTACAGTAATTTATACCATAGTAATTCACATGGTTTATCATATTTGGTATTTATATCCTTATTTACAAATCGTGAAAAACAATACACCTGTCATTGCTGTAGTGACAGAAGATGGGTTTCCGTTTTTGGTTCGCCTTCGCCACTAACATTACAACAGCTGTTACAGGCTGCGCTGTCATTTTTTTGCCACTGTTTATGCCACTGTCGTGGCAGGCTTGTGGAGGACTGGCCTGTCATACTGGTAATATTTTGGGCTTTACAGAGTTCCAGGGTATAGATAAGACCAACGACATTATCACAGAAACCTGTGGACCTAAACATTATGTCAGCGCTAGTAAGGATAACTGAATATGATGTTATATATTATCTTTTAATGATTATAATAGTGAACAGAGAGTTATATACCCAGCTTGCTTTACAGGAACAGTGTTGCTCCTTAATGTTGTTATCATCTGTCTCAATCTCCAGGTGATGCGGTTGTTCAGTTTTACCCTGTGACATGTAGGCTATGGCTTCGATCTTTTTGTTTATTAAATTTTGAGTCACGTTCACATCCTGAATATATCCCTAAAATGCATATTGCAGACATTTCTGAATGAAATCAACATGTCGTTTTTCCCATAAATTATTCACTATTTCCCCTGGGAATGCACGAATTGACAGTGGGAGCGCCATTGCGGGTATCGAACGCTTGTCGGACATATAGCAACAGTAACTAAGGGGGCGGGTCTTTGCAAAGGGTGAATTGAATGACTCTTTTGTGAGTCTCTTTAGTGATATTATCTGTTCTCCTCTACTTTAGAGAGTTGTTCTGCTGAGGCCGCTGCTCTTAAAGCCTCATACAGACTGTAGTAATGGGTTGGTAGGCTGTTAGGAGCCTCCCCTGTCTTTTTAGGGTTGAGTGTTGTTAGGCTTCCCCTTGTTATAGAGAGTAATTGAGTTTGAGTTTGTTGAAGTACTTCGCCCGATTGGATAGGTGTAAGTACCATACTCTGCTTACTAGAACTCTGCAGTTCAGTATCAGGTTGTTGGGTTAGACTCTTCAGGAGCCTCCTTGATGACTGGTTCCAGAGCTTGGCCAGTATTCCCCTTGGTCGAGAGGATGGTTATGTAGAGTTCTTTCTCCTCTTGCCATGACGAAGCTGTCTTTGTGGTTGAGCTTGTATAGTATGCCACTCAGTTAAGACGGTGGGTATGCCGAGTACTTCGCTCCCTGGGGCCAGATAATGGTAGGCTTTTCTATGGCATCCTTATAAGCAAAGTAGTATCAGGTTGAAGGATTCTTTTCAAGCCTTCCTGATAGACTTGCTTTAGTAAGAGCTTAGTTAGTACTCCCCTGGTTTGATGGTTATTATTCTTAATGCCCAGCTTCCCCAGAGCTATTTTCATGCTCTGTAGATCCTGGAAAACCCATTCAGATTAAAAATGTCACTCCTCTCACTTGGAAGGTTGTTGTGTTGACTCTTGCTTCCTAGGATGTCTGTCTCTAGAATCTGATGCATCGGGGTTATTGCTGTTATGCAATACCTTCTCACCTTTTTTTTGGTCCCTGGCTGTATTCCCTTAAAGGAATCTTTAATTAGGTAAATAATTCCAAGCCTTTAAACTCTGCCCGAGTCAAAGTCCTTCTGTTTGATCTTGCAAGGTGAATGGTAATAGTTAACTTTTTCATTGAGGCATGCAGCTTGGGCAGTGGCCGTAGGGAGTAAATACTGGTGTGTACCTTTGGGGAATTTGACTCTAGAAAGTTAGGTCATCATTCTTTGTGCTTAGTCATTCCCCTCATTATGGGGGATTGGGTATTTGTTCCCGATTAGTGTAATAGGCCATAGTGTGTGTTCCCATTTGAAAGGGAACAATTTGGGTTACAAATGTAACATTGGTTCCCTTAAAACTTTAACAAGACACTTTGTCTCGCTGCCATGCTTCTGACCTGCCCGAATGGTCAATTCAGACAAAGAAGTGAAAAACATTCTCTTTGGCACCCTACTTATACCTAACGGTCGCACTAGTAGTGACGTCATAGGCTGTCGAAGACCAATACAACTGTTGCCGTGTCAATACAATAGGACACAGTGTTTCGTTCCCTTTCTCAGTGAACCAAGGTTACGTTTGTAACCCAAGACATTTTGTTATTGACCACACTTATTTTTGCACCGCGGAACGCCCCGTGGATGGGAAATTTTGTTTTAAAAAACGAAAGGATGGAAGCGTCGACAAGAGCATGGTTGTGTGCAAGCTATACAACAAGGAATTTGCGTATCACCGCAGCACATCGAGCCTCAAATATCACAAATATGCTTTTGCTACACTTAATGGCAAACATTGCACTGGTCTGCTGGACTGAAATAAATAAACAATATTTTGTTGATTAAGCTTATGTATTCAGTCATTATTCAATAGTATACTAAAAATCCATGTGAAAAATTACTTCTCACTGTTCTCAGGTCAAATATTTATATGCAATTAAAATGCGATTAATTTCAATTAATTAATTACAAAGCCTCTAATTAATTAGATACATTTTAGAGTCCCTAATATATATCTAAAATAAAAAATACATTTAATTATATTACAAACATTGCTGCTTTACCCATAACTCATATTTTTATCTGTCTAGTTATACTTACCAAGAGACTTTTGTAGTGCCAGTTCTCATAACCAGATATTTTCAGGATGGTATCTATGTCAGGCTCAGTGTTCGTTGGAGATGTATTTAGTCACATTTAGACATCACGTAACAATTCCAAAATCCTAAAGCCAGAGAGAAGAGAAAGAAGAAAAAAAACAGCAAAATTATTGAGACTGATTTATGATGATTTGTGCTAACAATCTCTTTAATCCTCTGCTTTCAGACAGACTGACTGATCCAGACACAACTGAAGTTGTAGAACAGCTTTTCATCCATTTCTGATGGATGGACATTGGATTGTTCTACACTTGTTTGGGTACGAAACTGCAAAATGTATATGTGTCAATTAAACCAACACTCATTAAATGTAACAATTCGTTGTGGCTTAAAGGGTTAGTTCATCCAAAAATGAAATTTCTATATGCTGGTATGTGTTAAAGCATGGCAGCTGGTTTGAGCTGGTTTATACTGGGCCTTAGTTGGTCATGAGCTGGTTTAAGATGGTCCTGAGCTGGAGCAAGTTAGGACCAGCACTTGACCATCTTAAACCAGCTCATGACCAGCTAAGGACCAGCTCAAACCAGCTACCATGCTTCAAGACATACCTAATCGGCATATGCAGTTTTTTTCAACAGGGTGCTCACCCTTATGTTCACTGTCAGAAAAAAAGGTACATTTCTGTCACTGGGGCGGTACTCTAAGGTACAAAACTTAAAAGGTACTAATATGTACCTTTAAGGTTCTACTATGTACCTTTAAGGCACTAATTTGCACTCTTAAAATACTGAATCTGATATGTATCTTTTAAGGTACGAATATGTACCATTTAGAGGTGAGTAAGGTACAAAGATGTGCCTTTTCACTTTTGTACCTTAGGGTACCGCCCCAGTGACAGCACTACCTTTTTTTCTGATAGTTTTGTTCCAAACCTGTATGAGGTATATGCAAAACACAAGGAGATTCAAGGAAATAGTATTTAATAAACTCAAAAATCACTTCAGGGAAACCACAGGAGATGTAACAAGTCTAACCACTGTAGCGTCTGGACTGAATCACGATGAGTCGATTCTGCTCTAAGCTTCAGAAAGCTTTTAGCCTTTTTGACTTTTGCATATAAATGATGTCCTGGCACCGAGGAGTCTGAGTTAAATGTCCTCCTTTGTCACTTTTGTGGCTTGGCCAAGGCCTTCCAGAAAACCCCTTTCAACACTTTGGACACTTAAAGGAGATTGCTATCTCTCCATATGTCTAAGCATCCCCATTCCCACTCATTGGAAAACTCATCCAATACACATAGTACATACATTCTCCTCATTTTCCTTATAATTAAACTATTCCAGAATGTATGTGATATATTCCATGCGCATGTTCCTCTACTAGACATGATGTGTGAGTAATGTTAAAGTAATTTTAAATAATGGTATTCATGGGTATAGCTGCTTTCATACCCACAAGCCAAAGCTTGTTTGGTATCTAAATGTTCCTCTCTCTTTTTCTTAATCAACGATACACAATATGGGATTACGAGATCCATCATTAATTCGGACACCATCATAAAGCATCCAGTTAGGTCGCAAACCGAGACAAAGGAATTTTCTACCCCCCAAAAGTCCACAGATATGATTGGTCTTTTTTAGAAACAATGGGTATATGTTAATGTGCTTTAAAGAACAATCACACAAACGCATCTTTGCTCAGTCGATTCACAAATATCAACGAGACAAACTTCCTTCCCTCACTTTCCGGTAAGCCATCACCTTTAAACTTCCTACGGATCGACAACCCGACCTCCGGGGGGAACCAAGAGAAAGCTTCAGCTCACGAACGCTCTGAAAAACTCGATAATACACACCTCTTGCTTTGCTCAGAACCAAACCCAATGCAAGTATAAATTCTATCTAAATGTAGATGTGTTTTAAGACTTGTGCCCCTGTTTAAGGTTTGTTGCTGGCTCTCAGGTTAACTTCGTGAAATTGCCATTCCTTGGCCTTATCTCTCTTTCATTACTCTTCGTTATTCTGTATCTATTCTTTGTTTAGTTATTCATAAAACCATTGTATCCACATTTGATTGTCATTGTTGGAGCTCACAAAACCTTAGTCAATTTAATGTTCAGGGGCCGTATTCACAAAACATCTTAAACTCAAACCCAAACCCAGAGTTCTGCTCCGTATCACAGACCGAGAGTTAATTATAATTTCTATAATTAAATCACTGACAGAGATCCCTCCTCTATCAGCCAATCCCTGTGGTCATAGTAAGCATGATGACATCACCCATAGCAACGAGGTCAATCCTGCTTTTACTCTTCGCTTAAGACTTTTCTCTATTCCTTAGTAAAAGTTGCTCTCAGCATCTTTATGAATAGGTTTTAAGAGAGAACATTTACTGCCATTTAGGAGAAGCTTAGTGGTAAGATAAAATGTTTTGTGAATATGGCCCCATATTTTGCTACATATAGTAGCAAAATCTAATATTTCATATAGTATCGTTGAGTACTTTAATTAATATTCTAACAGTTCAGACAGTTATTATTCACAGACAGAATTATAATCTTCCTGAAGATTTGATAGAAAGAATAAAACTTCATGGCAATTGATAAGAAGATTGTACTGTCTGTTCGTCAGACAAACGGATCAGTCAATTTGAAATTAATTGTAGTTCCCTTTTGGTAGATTTAGAGATTTGATCATAACATGTTATGATTAATTATGAATAATTAAATATAAAAACATAATTCCCCATTGAGCTAATTTATATGTAGCTGAGTCATTACACCAAACTTAAAGGAAGTGTATGTAAGATTGTGGCCAAAATTGGTACTGCAATCACTATCCCCTTTCCCCCTCCCCCTGACTCGAGGTTGCCAGATCGGCTGCAGGATCTAGCAGGAACCTTTGTAGCTCCAGCTGTGGTAACTAGACCAGATTTGGCAACCCGGATGCAGAAACACTACTGACTCTTCGTGACTAGTCGATAGGTGGAGGGTGGAGCTTCAGGCCAAAACACTACATGTCAACATCAACATCAGTTGAGGGCAGCAACAACAACTTTTAAATGACAATATCCTGGCCAGACTACTGTTGTCAGTGATAAAAGGATTTGAAATTAACAAGATTTCTTAATGTCTAGTGACATATCAGAGCCATTTCATGATTCATTGAAATACATTTCTTACATACAGCTCCTTTAAACATAAACATAAATGAGGCTGAACACTGAACAGAAAAAACTCAGGGCTTACATACACAGGGAGAGGTTATGGACTGAACAGAATCCGGTGTGTGGAACCAATTAAGGGAGGGGGGGGTCTAATACTATTTTATGCATTCTGACTTATTTACACTGTTAAAGGGATACTTCACCGCTCCTTCTCTCATTTCTGTCAATAGGGGGGAGGGGGAGATGTGAGGGAGGATTTTTCAGCCGGGACTTTTTACTGCGCCGAGTCGAAGTACTCTCAGAAGTGCTATTCAGCCATACATTATAGTTCTCCTTTTTAATCCGCTTAGAAAAGCGTCACGTTTTATTTTATGTCACCATACTAGGTCGTTCAACTATTTGTGTAACTGTATTTAAATAGGGAAAACGTGGAGGTGTTTGGTCACTTCTAACTTGATCTCTTTTTGGTACCATAGTGAATGAACTGGGCTTAGTGGACTAAGCTAAATGCTATCAGAATGTCACCGCGCGTCAGAGAGATTAAGAGCACGCACTCAGACGAGAGAGGTGTGTATTAACTCGTTTTAGTTAAGGGAATAACAGTTTAATATGAAAAAAGCGGTGAAGTATCCCTTTAAAGAGCTGGATTCTAATGCTAAGCATGGCCAAATTAAATAAAATAAAAAAACTAGTTGGATGTATAACTGTGCAAAATACACTCCCTCAGGATTCAAATAAGTTTTTTAAAGTTTTTTTCGGGTTTTCCCTGTGTGACGGCATAAAGGGCGGAATTCCTTGTATGGGCACTTCTCCTGGATGAGCACACAAGTGCATAACATCAATCAAAGCGAGAGCAAGAACGTGCCCATACACGAGCTTTGTTCGAGTTATGGAAACCATCAGCAGGGCTGTCATTTTGCTTTTAGACAACAAAATCAACAATGTCACTAAAGAAATGTGTTTTTGGTTATGAGGGAAAGATAACCTTGTTCAGCTTCCCAAATAACCCAGCATTAAGAAAACAGTGGATGCAGTTAGTTTTTCCGGAGCAGCAACGGAGTTGTGCAAGTGTGTATGTTTGTTCCCGGTCACAAGTCAAAACCGCAGGCGGAGAGTAAAACTGCATCAAATGTGTTTTGTTGGCAATTGGTGCGTAAGTGTATAATTTTAACAACACAAACGTATATGGAATCAAAAGTTATCCAGAGATAATGCTATGATGTATTTTGTGTGTGCGCGTTTTTAAGTGTGTGTGTGTGTGAGCGCATGTTTGTGACTCTTTAGCTCCGCCCACTAAAAGCCTGTACAAGAATGGCTAATTTTAGAAAGAATTGGTGTATCTGTGTATCTGTCTTTTATAAATATGATCAAACTAAACACTCTTCAGAGTTATGAAGGGTAAAATACTATAGGTACTAAATATTAACATGAGACGAGCCGACTGTTATGTACCCTTTAACAACCAAGGAACTAACTAAACACAGGCAAAACAGGAACAAAGTTCTGACTGACAACGAAACCAAACACAATAAAACTAAACAGAACTAAACATAACCCTGACAGTAAATAAAAAATGAAGAGACAGGTGACAGCTGCACGGTAACACGCTTATTTCCCTCCAGCCCTCTGAATTTACAGCTTTAGAGGGTCTGATGTGAGAGGACAGGTGTGCAGGGCACTTTCACTAACCTAGCTTAACCTCATGTCACAGGGTGCAGGTGCAGAGACAAAATTTAGGAATTACCCACACAGCATGGACAGACGTTGACTCTGCTTCAGTTTAATGGACAGAGCTGAGTCAAACGACATCAGAGCCGAGAGAAAAACACTTGACCGCTCAATAATATTTGAATTCAACAAGCGCACTATACATTATATGAACATACATGCGCTGAATTAGTAAAACTGCACTGTAAAAAAAAAAAACATTACAGCAAAGTGGTTTTTGAGAGAACCTTACACATCTAGGATGTTTAGCTTTGCACTAAAAAAAGTAAATAAAGGTATTGTGATGGAGATGTCTGAGAATGAGATTTGTTCTTTCAACAAGTGTGATTCTCCTCAGTAATTTAGTCTATTTGGGTTTGTTTGCTCACTGAATGTGAAATGTCTCCTGTTGAATGTCAATTAGCAGCACAGAATCTTTTATTTATCTTTATCATGCACAGTGTTTATTAATTATTCACCTCTAAAAGGAAAGATAGCTTGCACGACGGACGGACATAGACGGACGGATAGATAGATAGATAGATAGATAGATAGATAGATAGATAGATAGATAGATAGATAGATAGATAGATAGATAGATAGATAGATAGATAGATAGATAGATAGATAGATAGAGTGATTGATTGATTGATTGATTGATTGATTGATTGACAGACCAATAGACTCAATGACTCGGATGGATGGATGGATGGATGGATGGATGGATGGATGGATGGATGGATGGATGGATGAATGAATGAATGAATGAATGAATGAATGAATGAATGAATGAATGGATGGATGGATGGATGGATGGATGGATGGAAGTATACACTTTTAACACTGTTAAACTGGTTAACATTCTTCAAAATATAATTTACTGTGTTCAACAAAAGAAAGAAAGAAACTCATATAGGTTTAGAATTATTTAAGGAATTTTCATTTGGTTAAATTATCCCTTTAATAAAGTACAAAATGAGCTTTACATACATAAGAACGTAGAACTGATTACAAAATCAATAGCAGCATTAAATAAAACCACAAACTGTAATTCAATAAAGTTGTATAATGCTGCAGAGCATGCTGGGAAATCACAAACTCTTAATAAATACGTTTGAGAGGGAAATGTTTGTCTGACTCTAGGCTAATTGGGAAAGTTCGGGGAATATCATTTCATCGAGCCTCCATGCCTGATAGTTGTTACCAGAACTGTAAAAAAAGATTTTTTTTTAAAATCAGAAAATCTAAAGTATCACATTAGCGAAACTGTTTTTAAATACATAAAAGTCTATAAAAATAACCTAAATTAGAATTAAAATGCTTAGTAATTCATACTTCTGCATAAAATGTGTACACATTTCTGGTACAGTCCTTTGCATACTAATGAACTGAATTAAATGAAGGAGTACAAACTCCTACCTTGTCGTGACAAATGATCTCAATGAATCCAGTCTTGCATGACACCTCTCCCACTGCTTGCATGCTTAATATATAGCCTATGCACATGGGTCTAGGTTTCGCTTGTTCTCCTGTTTACACACAACGTTTCTATTTTGAACCTGTTCCTGTTCCAGTGTCATCCCCAGTCTCCACAAAGGCCTTATACTGGCCAAATAAGCTGACTCATAATGCTGTATCTAGGAAAAGGAAGGAGAGAGAATAACTCTTGGCTCTGATGTTGTGATACCATATTGGTTTTCCACACAGCAGAGATCCTGGCTTACACAAATTAAAGGTGTGAAACCCTCTCTGTCAACTTGTGAAAGACACAGTGCAGCAGGTGTACGGGATCTGGTCATGGAGGTCTGCTCTGTGTCTTGCTGCTTGCCTGTATGACATTTTCACACTGTCTGACAACTAAGCTCATCTTGATTGCTATTAATAAAAGCAAGAAAACTTAGCTTAAGTGATTTTGTTCTCATTGTTCAAAAATCTTGATGACTGCCTTTGCGTTAAAAATATTTGTTCTTGTTCTGGACAAAATAACTTTTCGCTCTAGCATTTGTGGTTCAAATGAGTTGTTAATTTTGTATTAATATTTTTATATATTAATATAAAATATACTTTATTTCATGTACACACACACACACACACACACACACACACACACACACACACACACGCACACACACTTTTTGTGACATATGGGGACATTCCATAGGTGTAATGGTTTTATACTGTACAAATACTATCCCCTTACACTGCCCCTATCCCTAAACCTACCCATCACAGGAAACATTCTGCATTTTTACTTTCTAAAAAATATTCATCCTGTATGATTTATAAGCATTTTGAAAAGTGGGGACATGGCCAATGTCTTCATATTTCACCCTCTCCTTGTAATACCGATGTCATACCCATGCACTGTAAAAAACAAATGTTGTTGGTTTTTGTTGGTTTATCTTAAAAAAGTAAGTAACCTGGTTGCCTTGTTGTATCTTCTAAACCACATAAATTGATAAATCATGAAAATAGCACTATTTGGCATGTTTCACTGCATCATCAGAAATAAAACACACACAATTACCCAATATGCTTACAAAATATTTTAATAATATTTTAATAAAGGTTGTCGAATCTCAGAAAATGTTCATTGTATGAACTCAAAATTTGAATTTCAATGATCTCAAAATTTTAAGGCAACCAGGTAACATTTTTTCTACACTGTAAAAAATTATTTAGAAAAAAAGTTACCTGGTTGCCTTAAAATTTTGAGTTCATTGAAATTCAAATTTTGAGTTAATACAATGACAAATTTTTGAGATTCGACAACCTTTATTAAAATATTATTAAAATTTTTTGTAAGCATATTGGGTAATTGTGTGTGTTTTATTTCTGATGATGCAGTGAAACATGCCAAATAGTGCTATTTTTATGATTTATCAAAAATGTTATGTAGTTCAGATACAAAAATATTTTGAGTTTCTATTTATTAAACAAATTTCCTTCATTGTATCAACTCAAATTTTTAATTTCAATAAACTCAAAATTTTAAGGCAACCAGGTTACTTACTTTTTTAAGTTAAACCAACAAAAAACAACCAATTTTTTTTACAGTGTAAATATTTTGTTTTAAAGTTTGTCATTATACACATTTGTGTCCTCATATGTCTTATTTTACTATATGTCCCATCTTATTTACTGATTTAAAACCACAGAAAAATATATATTTATATTATTTTCATTATCATTGTTAAAATTAATATTTGGCCCAAACCCAATAAGATGCCTGATAGTACAATTTTTGCATAATCAATCACATACCAAGACCGTCTACATACCAGCTTTGGCAATGCTCTTATCTAACAATCAACACACTGCCAAACATCGAGTGTGTCCTTGCTGATCTGATGCAATGTCATCACTGTTAGCCGGCCCTCACTAAGCTGAACAAACCCAAATAATGTGATGTTTTCTAATTTCAGGCCTGACATTCAAACTTTCATGTCAACAATCAAAACTCATCAGGGTCAGACAGGCTTCATTAGGTCACAATAAATAACATGGACCTCTGCCAGATTCTATAAAATGGATTAAACCCTTTTCACTGCTGCTGTAGCTGTTCCCCTGACTCCATTAGGCAACCACAACAGTTAAAGCCTCTGAAGACTGACTCCAATTCACACTTCACTGACTCTAGGCATGCAGAAGGGTTTATAACAGTAAGAAAATAAGTATTATTGAGCTTTTCTAGTGTGAAAAGGTCAGGGGAGGGACGTGCAGAGCAAACAGATAAGGGAATCCAGGTCTTTTGCAATTAAAATTAACCTTCAACATTACAGGATATTCACAAAATGTCAGCCAAAATCACGATATTTAATTTTATTTTTATCTTTATTTTATATTTAAATTTCAGGACCTCTTCAGTGACAATCTCAGAGGTCTCTAACCTGCATGTTGAGCATAACCTCTAACCTCTGAGTGCAGCCAGGGAATGTAGTTCACCTGTCTCTTAGAGCCCATGCTATTCTCGTCCCAGCCGGGTAAAAAACTACCCCGAGCCACTCTCCAATCTCCAATTAGAATTCCTCACATTAATTCTTCACAGCAACAATTGCAACAAAGTGAGAAATGGGCTGTTTATGGCTTCTGGCCTTCCACCCCCTCCACAGAATGAAGCCATGGGAATGAACGCAAGTATTAAAAGCTTTCAGAAACAGGTGTTGTTTAGCTATGGGATATGATGACAGATCTTCCGGACATGGAGTATTTGTTCCCTTCGAGTTTGCCCAGGGAACGGAAAAATAAATATTACAGGGAAGGTGAGGTTCACACTTGGATGCACAAACCACAGATGCTTCCTCCAAAGTGTTTGTATTTCAAGCCCACAGTGAATTTACAAGACGCTTCTGTTCATCCTTCTGTAATCCGCCTTTGCTAAGAGCTATAAGGACAGAGTTTTAAAATATAGCATATAATAGCAGCATTTATAGTCTCACCCTCTGTTGGAGTGTGACTGATTTCGCTGCTTTAGTCTAAAGGGGTGACAGTGTGTACTGTAAACATCAGTGGACACTGCAGACTGTAATACAGTATGTGTTTTGTGGCAGTGGTGGTTGTTTGCCAAGTTCTTGTTTTTGTGTACCATGCCATTAACATATCATACCATATCAGATTATGCGTTCCCAGGGATTCAACAGCAAACAACTGTGTACACTAGGAAATTAAATGATTCAATTATGGTTTAATGACTTCAACTTAGCTTTTCCGATAAATATGCCTGCTCATTTCCCCTATTTTTTAAGATGACATCTAATGCTCACTTAAACTTAAAAATATTAATAACACTCTTTAATACATTTAATAATACTGTTTACATGTTCAAAGTTAAAAGTGAAATGAAAAGGGATAAATGGATAATCATAAAATATCCAATATTCATATAGTATAAACTGTAAACAAATGTTGTGGGTTTAACTTAAAAAAAGTATGTAACCTGGTTGCCTAAAATTTTGAGTTTATTGAAATAAAAAAAATTGAGTTGATACAATGAAGAAAATTGGTTTAATAAATAGAAACTCAAAATATTATTGTATCTGAACCACATGAAAAAATTGATTGATAAATCATGAAATAGCACAATTTGGCATGTTTCACTGTGTCATCTAATAAAACAAATAAAACACACAATTACCATATATGCTTACAAAATCTTTTAATAATATTTTTAAAAAAAAGGTTGCACTGTAAAAAATTATTTAGAAAAAAAGTTACCTGGTTGCCTTAAAATTTTGAGTTCATTCATTGAAATTAAAATTTTGAGTTAATACAATGAAAATGTTTTGAGATTTTCTTTATTAAAATATTATTAAAAGATTTTGTAAGCATATTGGGTAATTGTGTGTGTTTTATTTCTGATGACGCAGTGAAAAATGCCAAATTTTCATGATTTATCAATTTTTTATGTGGTTCAGACACAATAATATTTTGACAATTTTTCAACTCAATTTTTAATTTCAATAAACTCAAAATTTTAAGGCAACCATGTTACTTACTTTTTTAAGTTAAACCAACAAAAACCAACAATTTTTTTTTACAGTGTGTCGATTCTCAAAAATATTCAGTGTATTAACTCACATTTTTTATTTCAATGAATTCAAAATTTTAAGGCAACCAGGTAACTTATTTTTAAAATATATTTTTTTACAGTTTAGTATAAGCCTAACCCCAACCCCCATCACAATTATAATGTACAGCTGTTGTGATAATTCACTTGTACACTGTAAAAAATTATTTAGAAAAAAAGGTACCTGGTTGCCTTAAAATTTTGAGTTTATTGAAATAAAAAAAATTGAGTAAAATAAAATAAAAATATACAATGAAAATTTTTTGAGATTCTCTTTGAGAACTTTTATTAAAATATTTTAAAAATATTTTGTAAGCATTTTGGGTAATTGTGTGTGTTTTATTTCTGATGACGCAGTGAAACATGCCAAATAGTACTATTTTCATGATTTATCAAATTTTTTATGTTGTTCAGATACAATAATATTTTGAGTTTCTATTTATTAAACAAATTTCCTTCATTGTATCAACTCAAAATTTTAATTTCAATAAACTCAAAATTTTAAGGCAACCAGGTTACTTACTTTTATTTAAGTTAAACCAACAAAAACCAACACAAATATTTTACAGTGTAGTAGTTAGTGTTATTTATTTTATAATTTATAATTTAGACAAAATAGTATCAAATATCAAATTGTATTTTGATATTGTAACATTTATATTTTATCAGCTATAACATGAAAAGTATTAGCTCAGTGCATCCCTTATTTTTGAATTGATGTCTTGTGATTGTAGTATAGTCATTATTAGTTATTCGATATTTATTATTAATAGATATTTATCACAGAAAACGATATCCAATATTTTGTATATGTTTTGTTCATTTAGCTTGGTCAAAATGTTCAGGCTTCTCTGTTTTTCATGATTATGTGGAACAGATGAGAGAGGTCACGCTGGGTTTAAATCACAACAGTCTGAAGGACAGATTATGATAATTCAGCTTTGTGCTGGTCACTTCGGTCAGTGCATGTACATTGTACCCAAAGACAATCAAATGTCACGCAAAAGAAAGATATCTGTGGAAAAATAAACATGAGATCATCTCACATGTTCCCACTGCCTGCCAAAAAGCAGCACACCTACTGTATGTGCATGAGTGTTTTAAAATGACTTTAACAGTAACTTTTCAAGGACACACAAGTGAGGTCACCTCAGGCTAAACTGAATGCATTAACGTAACTGGGACACAGCATATGTGCATTGCACAAGTTCATTGTTAATTTCAGGCAAGTTTTTAATGAACAATAGAGGCAAACGCTTGCATTTAAACTAACTGAATATATAAAAACCTTTGAAACATGCAGCATTAAAAGCATCTGAAATTCCGTAGACATGCTGGTGGGGGATGGAGATAATTTGTTTGTGAAGGCCTGGATTCAGATTTCATTTCATTGATGCAACATGTCTTGAAGCAGAGAGTATAAATCAAGTCTGAGTTCATTGATTTTTTGTACGATTGTGGAGAGGTCGCATATATGGATGTGGTTTAAGACCATATGTCATCTGTGAAAAGCACAGAATCTGCTTCACCCATGTATGTATTACGTCCACAGATTTTAATCCATCAAATGGTGTTGCAAGCCCGTGCTGACAGTTTGCCTTTCATCCAGGGTCGCAGATCCAGCTCTTAACTGAAACATTCTTTACTAAAAAGATGGGTCTGGTCTACAGGGAAATTTAGCCAGTGAGACCTCTTCATCTGGCTGTGTGCTGTAATACAGGACACCCATTAGCAGGGTCATATTGTGCCCTGGATAGTTTATTGTCTAAGCAGTCTTAAATAGGTCTGTTTTAGGGCAGCAGGATTACACAAAGAACCAGGATGATGTTCACAATGTGCGGCAGATTTACCGGGGCCCCAAATCTCAAATGTAGTCCAAATGTAACTGCTGTGCATTATTAAAAAGGCAAAACTGGTCAAAACAGGGCACCTGCACCTGTTCGGTGATATTAAACCCTGCTCCAAAATGACCTCATAAATCACATGCCGATACATATGAGGGTGTGATGAGAATGTCGAGTGACCAAGCAAAACAAACCAGTGATCAAGTAAGTGCTTTTGCCGCTCCGCCCCATCAACCGATGATAAATCAGGCCCTGCTGTGCATTACAACTCTTCTGATTAAAGTGCTCATCTGGACCGGCCCCAAAGCTTGCGCCTCTTCAGCGCTGGATCACGAGTGTGCGACAGGAATTTTCTGTGCTGCACATCATTGGCGATGCGGGATGCTGTTTGAAATCTCATTAGAGAGAACTTGCTCAGATTGATTATTTCTAATTAAGACAGCCATGACTGCCAGGGGCCTTCAAAACCTCAGTGACCACGCAAGCTGAGAATGTGAATGCTGCGCACAATGCCAGCCGACCACTAGTGCCCCTGACTGCTATTTTACTTACCTCCTAAAACTAAAGCCTTCAAAGATATTTGCCTCATGGGACTCTAATCTGGCCCTGTCAAGTGGGACAAACAAGGAAACTATCTATCTATCTATCTATCTATCTATCTATCTATCTATCTATCTATCTATCTATCTATCTATCTATCTATCTATCTATCTATCTATCTATCTATCTATCTGTCTATCTGTCTATCTAGTCATTAAGTCTAATTGGTCTGTCAATCAATCTCTCAATCAAACAATCAATCAATCAATCAAATCAATCAATATCTATTTAGAGTCATTGAGTCTAATTGATCTATCTATCTATCTATCTATCTATCTATCTATCTATCTATCTATCTATCTATCTATCTATCTATCTATCTATCTATCTATCTATCTATCTATCTATCTCAATTAACTATTCATTTTTACACACTGATATTTAAGAAAATGAGTATATTTTGAATACATTTTTTTGTTACATTTTTTAAAAGAAACGTAAATAGCCTACATAAGAAAACATCAAATAGACAATGTACATCTTCTACAAAATTATGACGTAGAAAAAAAGAGTTTTGACGTTAATAAATAAGTCTGAATATGACGAAAAGAGTAACTTCAAAATTAGTCATAACCTTGAAGAACACCAGATTTGAACATAACCAACGTAAACTAGTAAAACACTAAGCAGAACTCACCCGCGTCCCTCACAATATCTGCATGGCATCGATGTCATAGCTCTCGATGTCATTTTCCATCTCGGCTCGCAGTTCCTCACTTCTGCAGAATGTCCTCTAACATTGTGCTCAGAAAGACGACGAGCCTGTCTTGAGACAAGACCCGAATGTTTTTAATCGCTTTGATTCTTCATTAATTCCTTCTGTCTACGACACATCCCTCCGGGGTCTAGTAGGATAATTGTAACCTTAATTTAGGTTGGCTGTTATCTGCACCGACGCTCCTCTGCACTCGGTCCTCTAACTTCCAACTCCCACCTGCCCGTTTCAATACGAGTGAACATCCAAACCCCAGCGGTTTTAGAGAGCAGATCGGTGTTTACTGCTCTATTCAGCAGAGCTGATGAAGGATAACACCTCGTGAGGGCACTCTGAGAGAATGACAGATATTTGCGCGGGTTGGCCAAATCTCCGGATTTAGGTAAAACAGCAGATGGTTGCTGGAGTGAGAGTGAGACTCGTGGCTTGTATGGTTGAAAACATCTCATGGGACACATGTTGACTATAGTCGATTTATAGCCTACGATACAAAAGCTCACATTCTAAATGTGAATTTTTGTGTTAAACTGGTTTCTATTGCTTGGTATTTTTGTCGATTTTTTTTTTTTTAATAAATAAATAATACAAAATAATTCATAATACTTGTATATATATATATATATATATATATATATATATATATATATATATATATATATATATATATATATATATATATATATATATATACATACATACATACATACATACATACATACACACACACACACACACACACACACACACACACACACACACACACACACACACAAAAAATGCTGGGTTGTTTTAATCCAATATTGGGTCAAATATGGACTAACCCAGCGATTGGGTTGTTTTTTAACCCTGCGGTTGGGTTAAATATTTGTGATTGACAACCCAATCGCTGGGTTAAAACAACATATATATATGATATAAATAAATTGCCTACTTTTTTTAATAGGCTAAAAGCTGGCATCTGTCGTTGTCAGACCTTTACCTTTTAAAATATAAGCTAGTGAAAATAATTACAATATTACATGACAGATTTAGCCTTAAAATGCTATAAACATTAACTAAAAAGTAAAATGCAGATAAATTATTTTAAAATAGTCAACCAACGTTTTAAATAAATTCTGTTTGCAGTGGGTGCACAGATTTTCACGTAAATAGCCTATGGGATCACTTAGGCTTGTACCATAGAGCGTTATTATGGCCTATTATAAATTGCTATTTTAATATTGCACATTTAAAAATATTGCACTATATACTGCCTTGTTAAATTAGGAATTTTGTACATTCTCTCTGTATATTATTAGACGATTCCTAGTATTTACTTCCAATACATTTTACCAATATTTTCAGTCAAATTATACTGTCTTGCCTTTTAAAATATAATACATTGTTTTTAACTTTATTAAAGTAAGATAACTTACATTTTTAAATAAAATTTTAATGGCGTTGGCTTGCAAAAACAAGATAATTGTTTAGGTGTGCAGACCAGGGTCAGATCTCCCAGGGACTAATAGTGTTATTATTATTATTTTTTTATTTTTTTATAAGAACAGTATCCATCACCTTGATTTTATAATGCACAAAGTTTGGAGTTCACCATCTGTGGAGAGACAACAATGTTATATAACTTGCCTTAAAACATCTCTGTGGTTAATCAGACTTTGACAGATTTTACTCTTCATGGTGAAAAACCCATGAGAAGCCTTCAGCATTCAGAATACATTATTCTTAATTAACTTCAGTGCCTTTTTAACAGACATCACACAACATTAACCAGCACCATTAATGTAAAAAAGACATGTCATCCTTTATTTTATTCTAATTTTAGAGTGAAAAGAACAAGAATTGTGCACCCAATGAACCATATTTTGGCACCAGTGTACAAATGAATAACATAGATGTGATATATTTCAAAAACAATGAATCAGGCATTCATTGGCAAAAACAAGCCATAGCCATTTGCTCACAATAAGGATGTTCCTAAATGGTAACAGATTTACACACGGTTATTACAATACAACAGAGATCAGCGCTGGAGTAGCATACAGTAGTGGATTGGGAGAACAGTGACACTCTCTACATTGCCTGTAGGATTTTAATTAAATCTGGCCACTAGAGGGAAAACATTTCAAATGAAGGAAGGGACTGAGTGCAGAAAAGTCTCTAATATAGGAAACATTCACCTTTATCCTCATTTCTTGAAGTTCTTTAAACTTCACGAAAGTAATACATCACAACAAGACTGGCCTATTTTACCAAACCCTTTGTCTAACTAGTGTTACCAGCAGCGATAATATAATAATTGATTTACCTAATTCACAGATCTCATTTAAAGTCTACTAATTAAAAGTGTTTTATCATTAATACACTTACATTTTCCTCTACCAAGCCTGTAACAGTATAGCAAGAGATCCATAAAAAAGTCTGAGGCATTTAAAAACACAGATATAAAAAATAAATCAACATATGAATCAAGAAATTGATAAACAGATCAACTCTGAATAAAACGAGCAAAACATAAAACAAGCTAAAGTCACAACAAAACAACATCAAATTAAGAATAAAGGAAAATAATATGAATTCAGCTGCATAATTTATTAATAACGCATTGCATGCTGTTAGTCATCCGTAAACTAATATTTTTTTTTATAGTAGGAGAAAAACAAGAAGTATGTCCCAATTCACAGTACACATAAAAAAGTAGGCAAAAAGTACCCGGATGACCTACTTCTTCCGGTGAGATTCTGAAGTGGACACTTTACTATCCCATGAGGCCATTCGAGTTATTGATTTATTTTGGTTTAATTGTTTTATTTACTTCAGTTGAGTTTCAGATACTCAAATTATGTGAGCAGTGTTTAGTTTAATTTTATATTAAGAAATATTATTTGTTTAGTGCTAGATGTACATTAATAAGGGAGCAGCGATAAGAGTATAAATATTAGTTTTTGAACTTAAATAATTTAAGGCAGTTAAAATGACTGGGGGTTTGTTTTAAAGATGGATTTTAATTCAACAGTTTTTTAAACAGATACAATCTGGAAACTGCTGCCAGAAAATTACAGTTTATTTTTTGATTTGTATTTTTTTACACTGTACCAGCTATCTTTAGATATGTAGATATGAAGATATTTAGCGTTAACATATTTCAACTTTGTCCATTAATATGTGAAATTATAATCAAACATGTTTTCATTGTATTACTATGAATATGATATCAAAAATTGCTGGAGAGTGCTTCAATGAATTCCTTCTTATTCAGAGCGTTTTCTCCTTTCTGACACATCTTCAGAGCTGCCTTGGTATTCAGCCAGGAATTGGGATTATTTGCTTTTAGGTTTTTTTCATCCATGTTGTAAACAAAAGCCTTACTGCTGTTTGTTGTACATTTAAAAAGGATTGTAAAAGGGTATTTATCTCATATCCCAGCACAGCCTTCTGAAATCTACTACATCATTCCCAGCAGAATATTTTCTTCTCTCTCTCTTTTCCCTCCGTTTATCCATTTACACAACTCTCTCTGACCTGCCTTTACAAATGCTGTTCTGACCTTGGCTTAGAGTCGCTGCACACTGATTTGTATTGGTCAAATCCTGCCATCACAAACCCTCAGATCCCTGTGCACGTGGCAGATGGTACAGTTTTGAAATTGTGAATGTGCTCTTGCTCTTCAAAGACTGTTTGTCACACTGCAATAATCTATAGTTTGCCAGGCCTTCTGTGTCTTAACTCTAATCCCTATCGAGTGGACATCTGTGCATCAATGGTGGCACTGGGAAAACAAAAACAAGCTCCAGTGATGGGATTTATGAATGGAAAGCCTCAGCTGCAGCACTTTTTTATGATATAATATAATTTAATAGAATTAATATAATAAATATAATATATATAATTAATAAATATAATACAAAATAATAGTCACATGTGAGCAGGAATGAGGCACAGTGAGAATCCAAATGCAACATAAACAGAAAATCCAAGACCACGACTCTCCAAAAACAGGCAGGTCACAACGACAGGAACACACATACAGGAACACAACGACCAGCAAAAAACAACTAAAACACAGAGGTATATATTCACACAGGGAAACAAGGTTAACAAGATAACAAGAGGGAGTGGCTAAATGGAAAACACCTGGGAGAACTAATCAACATGATAAACTACAAAGGACTACAGACAGGAAATAACAAAAGAGTCCTCACAAGACAGGGAAACACAGGCTGGAATCATGAATATAATATAATAAATATAACATAATTAATATAATATAATATAATATAATATAATATAATATAATATAATATAATATAATATAATATAATATAATATAATATAATATAATATAATATAATATAATATAATTATATTGGGGCTGTCAAACAATGTATCGCGATTAAACAAAATCACATTCACAAACAAAAAAAGTTTGTTTACACATAATATGTGTGTGTAGTGTGTATAATTATTATGTATATTTGAATACACACATGCATATATTTAAGAAATAATATTTCTTAAATATATGCATGTGTGTATTCAAATATTATTTGCATGTATATACAGTACCGGTATCTATATTTAGATAATTTATATTATATATAAAAATAAATATATATTATTTTTCTTTTCTTATACATGCATGTGTGTATATCAAAATATACATAATTATACACAGTACACACACATTATGTGTAAACAAACTTTTATTTTGAATGTGATTAATCTGGATTATTTGACAGCACTAAAATAATTGAAATAATTAAATAATAGTGAAATTAAAATATTTGCTTATAAAATATGGCTTATGTCTAAAAAGCATCCCAGAATGCACCTTATGAGGTTAGTTGAAAGTGTTAAGCTTTATACATTACTGAAGTTACTTCGGTAAATAAAGTTAAATTAGACAGATTTATAAGAGTAGCAGGAAAAATTATAAGATTAAAGCAAAAATCAGTCGCTCAGTTACACCAAACTGCAGTTCAGAGAAAAGCTTTGATTATAACAAGAGACTCGACACACCCTTGAATCATGTTTTTGAATTATTACCATCACGTTGTTGTCGTAGAGTGCCAAAAGCAATTAAAGCAATATATAAACAAACTTTCCTACCAAATGCTATAAGTCTTTTGAATAAGAGGTAAGAAATGTGAATATTTAAAATTTGTCATTGTGGTTGTATTGTATTGTTAGATGTATTGGATGTTGTGTACTGTTAACTGTTCTGTGATTGTGTGGCGAGACCAAAGATACATTTTCAGCTTAGGTTGAACAATAAAGTACTACTAGTACTACTTTTTTTTTTTACATTTTTCGGTCACCTGCATTTCTGTTATTTTTTAGTTTTGAGAACTTTACTATTTCTCTAAAATTAAAAAAAAAAGAAAAAAAAGATTTTGTTGGGACAGCTGGTAAGATCGTTTTTTTGACTGGTAGTGAATAAACCATATACAATAGTGTATACAAGGGAAGTTTGATGCACACTGTAAAAAGTAATAAGTTGACTTTACTAAGAAAAGCTGTGGAAACTGATTGCCTCAAAATTTCCAAGCAAATTAGGTCATCATTTTTGACTTGATACTACTTACTACTACTTTGTAGAGTTAATTTGTTTATTTGTAGAGGTTACCATAAAACTTGAGTACAACTAACTCAGTTTAAAAAGTTTAGCCAACTTACATATATATTTGTAAGCAGAACTCAAACAAAATAGTTCTTTTAACTAGTTATTTTAATGTCTGCTTGTTCATTTTACTAGAAGAATGTGTGGACACTGATTGCCTTAAAAGTCTCAAGTAAGCTGAACTTAACACTCAGTTAAGTAGCTTAATTGCATCAAGTTGATCTTACTTAAACCATTCAAGTCGACATAATTCTATCTGTGAGCTGAGGAAGTGTACTCCCAGAATGCATTTGTTATGAACTGCTCTGAGACAGAAGGTTGGTTGAAGATCCAAACGCAGTATTTATTGAAGGGTAATCCAAAGTCGTAGTCAATAGAACAGGCAAAAGGTCATAACAGGAAATCAGTCCAAAAAGGCAAACAAAACAGAAGGAACAGGCAAAAGGGTAATCCACAGAGAAGGCAAGAAATCAAAGACTAAGATACATGAAAACAGGGAAACGCTCAGAAATGCAGTTGTGACACTAAACAAGACTTAGCAATGAATGACAGAGTGAACAAGGTATATATAGGCAGAGGTAATGAGGTGATGAGACACAGGTGTAAACAGTGAGTGCTAATGAGTCCAAGGATTATGGGTAATGTAGTTTGTGATGGAGTGACAGTCCAGGGTGGAGTGCCCTCTGGTGGTGATCACACTGGTGAATTGTGACATATCCCCCCCTCAAAGGAGCGGCTTCCAGACGCTCCTAAAATTGTCCAGGAGGGAGGTGGACCGGAGGCGGACCCGGGGGCGGGATGGAGGGCCAGGCCCATGTAGTGGAAGAGGGCCTGGAGAATCAGGCAGAGCAGGAGGCCAGGATGGAGCTGGCCGGGCAGATGACCAAGGTGGCGCAGCCGACCGGACAGATGACCAGGGTGGCGCAGGCGACCGGACAGATGACCAGGGTGGCGCAGGCGACCGGAGCGGAGCCGGCGGTCTTGAAGACCCCCACGGCGGAGCAGACGGTCTTGAAGACTCCCACGGCGGAGCAGACGACTACTCATGCAGCGCAGGCGGTCTTGAAGACCCCCACGGCGGAGCAGACGACCACCACAGCAGCGGTGGGGGTCTTGAAGACCACCACAGCAGCGGTGGGGGTCTTGAAGACCCCCACGGCGGAGCAGACGACCACCACAGCAGCGGTGGGGGTCTTTAAGACCCCCACGGCGGAGCGGACGACCACCACAGCAGCGCAGGCGGTCTTGAAGACCCCCACGGCGGAGCGGACGACCACCACAGCAGCGCAGGCGGTCTTGAAGACCCCCACGGCGGAGCGGACGACCACCACAGCAGCGCAGGCGGTCTTGAAGACCCCCACGGCGGAGCAGACGACCACCACAGCAGCGCAGGCGGTCTTGAAGACCCCCACGGCGGAGCAGACGACCACCACAGCAGCGCAGGCGGTCTTGAAGACCCTCACGGCGGAGCAGACGACCACCACAGCAGCGCAGGCGGTCTTGAAGACCCCCACGGCGGAGCAGACGACCACCACAGCAGCGCAGGTGAGGTTGAGGACCCCCACGACGGGGCAGGCAGAGCAGGTGGTCCAGCCGGAGCCCTCTCTGGACTCGCCGCACGGGCCGGAGCCCTCTCTGGACTCGCCGCACGGGCCGGAGCCCTCTCTGGACTCGCCGCACGGGCCGGAGCCCTCTCTGGACTCGCCGCACGGGCCGGAGCCCTCTCTGGACTCGCCGCACGGGCCGGAGCCCTCTCTGGACTCGCCGCACGGGCCGGAGCCCTCTCTGGACTCGCCGCACGGGCCGGAGCCCTCTCTGGACTTTGATCAGTGGCTGGAGGTTCTGGAAGGTCCGCTGAGACGACATCAGGCTCTGGAAGGTCCGCTTAGAAGACACCAGGCTCTGGAAGGTCCGCTGAGACGACACCAGGCTCTGGAAGGTCCGCTGAGACGACACCAGGCTCTGGAAGGTCCGCTGAGACGACACCAGGCTCTGGAAGGTCCGCTGAGACGACACCAGGCTCTGGAAGGTCCGCTGAGACGACACCAGGCTCTGGAAGGTCCGCTGAGACGACACCAGGCTCTGGAAGGTCCGCTGAGACGACACCAGGCTCTGGAAGGTCTGCTGAGACGACACAAGGCTCTGGAAGGTCCGCTGAGACGACACAAGGCTCTGGAAGGTCCGCTGTCTTGTCCAAAGATACAGGCTCAGCGGCCATCTTGTCCCATGACACCGGTTTGACGGCCATCTTGTTCAAAGACACAGACTCAGCGGCCATCTTGTCCAAAGACACCAGTTCAGTGGCCATTTTTTCAGAGGACACTGGCTCGGCGGCCATCTTGTCAGAGGACACAGGCTCAGCAGCAGTTATCTTGTCCAAAGACACAGGTTTGGTGGCCATCTTGTCAGAGGACACAGGCTCGGCGGCCATCTTGCCCGAGGACACAGGGACGGCAGGTGCAGTGGAAATGTCACAATCCTCCTCCATGACACCCACTGTGAAAGCAGAGCCGCTTACCTGAAGGGCATAATCAAGGAACTCACTCAGGGACCCTCTAGGACCATCACGGACGAGTTTGCTTTGTAACTGTTTATTAAGTCCATGGCAAAAAAAGTCAATCAACATAAAGTCCGGGAGGTTGGTGAAGTTTGCAATGTTCAGAAAGTCTATGATGTGGTCCTCGAGTGAGTGAGTTCCCTGGCATAGGCGGACAAGACATACTGCTGGATCCATGGTGGCGAAGTCTTCTGTTACGAACTGCTCTGAGACAGAAGGTTGGTTGAAGATCCAAACGCAGTATTTATTGAAGGGTAATCCAAAGTTGTAGTCAATAGAACGGGCAAAAGGTCATAACAGGAAATCAGTCCGAAAAGGCAAACAAAACAGAAGGAACAGGCAAAAGGGTAATCCACAGAGAAGGCAAGAAATCAAAGACCAAGATACATGAAAACAGGGAAACGCTCAGAAATGCAGTTGTGACACTAAACAAGACTTCGCAATGAATGACAGAGTATCAAGGTATATATAGGCAGAGGTAATGAGGTGATGAGACACAGGTGTAAACAGTGAGTGCTAATGAGTCCAAGGATTATGGGTAATGTAGTTTGTGATGGAGTGACAGTCCAGGGTGGAGTGCCCTCTGGTGGTGATCACACTGGTGAATTGTGACAGCATTGCAGCATGAATAAATTAATCACAGGGCAATCGTAACTCCATTTTATTATTTTTGGCTTTATTTTACCATTTAATTTGCTGTCTTTTGTCAGTATAACCCCAGTAATGACAGCAAATGAACTTGTAATGGTCTTATTAAGTGTAAAAAAAAACATGTTACCATTGTTGTGTTTTGCATGCTAAATGTTGAAGTCTGTGTGTGACTGAAGAATAGTCAATTGTTGGATGTCACAAATATAGAGGCATTATATCAACATAATTAAAAATTTGTCAGCAGTGTTACCAATTAAATGTTAAAAGATCATTAATTGGTATTACATTTTTTAACTATATGTGTAGATGTGTATATATATATATACTTATTACTTCCCTTCCTTTGAAATCAGACAACTGTAATTTCTTGTTGCATTGCCGCATCAATAGGAAGAGATTTATAGGAATATAAATTAAGATAAATTAAGTTCCAAGTGCCCAACCAAAGGGAACACTGATCCCCATAATGGTGAGTAATTTTAGGAAATCAACATTAATTTATGAAGTCATCTTATGTGATGCTCTCCCAAAGTATTTAGTTGTTATTCAATAACATTCAAGATGACTGGAAAATGAGTGAATGCATCTAAGAAGAACGATGACTGCAGAAGTGGAGGAAATGAGTGAAAAGTCTATTAAGAATTGCCCCACCTCAACCTTCTGCACGCCCACCTGTTTTTTTGTGTGTTTTTTTTCCTTTGGCAAAATGGTACTCAAGCCAGTCAAGTAATGTTTACTTGGGTTTTCTAAGTAACAAAGGCATAGCATGCAAACAGTTCAGATTACTAAATTGTCTTAATTAAGTTTAAATTATTGGACATTAAGTAAAGTTTACTAAAAAGTCTTTAAGAACAGCTGTTGGATTTAACAGTGTGAACATGCATTTAGTACAACACTCTCAACATTCTTAAGTACTATGTACTAAACTTGCTTAGTTTAGCTGTTGCATCCACCTAGAAGTTCACAATACTCAGGATATTCAAGTTAAATCAACAAATTTTCCAAAATCAGTTAATTTTACAAGTTTTTCTTTAGTAGATTCAACAATTACTTTTTACAGTGCACGGTTCTCTTGTTCTCATTCTGAACAATAATCTGTAAAAAAAAAAACGTTGAATCAAAAGTCTCGTGATAGTCATGGGATCAGACATATGACTGCAGCAATGCATTCTGGGCTTCTTTAGCTGTGTGGTTAGACTGGAATGTAAAGTTACAGGAAACAGATGTGGAGTTTGCTGCCAACAGCTAGCTGAGGGAGAGATTGTTTTTCCTTTTGCTGTGTAAACATGACTGAACAGTTTTGATGGTGGAGCTATTTAAATCTATATTAATACAATAATAATATATTCAAATGAATATGTAATGTTTATTTGAGCAGTGTATTGCAGTGCATTTGTTTGCAATATTAATTCTTTGTCTATCGTACATGATATGCAGAAATTACTCTACAAATTGTGTTCAACAATATCTGCACTGACAAACTGTCTAGAAATATAAGGCTTAATCCTTTAGAAAAACAACACTTACACACACCACAGGCTCTGATCAGGATCAGATAAACCTGAAATATGAACAAAGAAACATTTTGGTAAAGCATGAATAAGCAGAGGTGTTTTTTTCTGAAAGCTGCTTCAATCATTTAATGTTTCTGGTGTCAGAGCCAATCCTTCCTTTCAGGTATCACAGGTTAATATGTAATAATATCAAATGAATTCCAGTGAACACTGTGTTTTACCAAGAACTTGCTTTAATCGAGATGCACAAACAGTAAGTATCTGAAAGTTCATTTTAATCTACGTTAATCTTACTCTGCTTAAATGCAGAAAATGGTACAGGAAGAGAGTCTTGCTACACTTCAATACAAAAAAAGGTGTTGAGTTCATTGAAGTGTTGCAGTTTAGTTCATAGGGTAACGCTCAACGAATTGAAATATTGAATACATCTGGAACATGTTTTTTGTTGCTCATGCATAAGTGTTTTTCAACCTTAGAAGATCTAGACTTTGCTGATGATTTAGTCTTGTTATCACATACTCATCATCAGCATATTCAAGAGAAAACCTCCAGACTGAGTACATTTGCCAACCAAATTGGCCTAAGAACCAACACCACAAAATCTGAAGTCATTGATCCTTTACAATGATCACTCACCATCAGTACTATTAGAAGGACAAGCACTACCTGATACAGACCAATTTACATACTTGGGAAGTACAGTGAGAGTAGATGGTGGAGCTGGAGCTGACATTAAACTTCATCTGTCAAAGGCAAGAACTGCTTTTAACAACTTGCAGAATGTATGGAAATCTTGCCAGTACACTGCACACCAAACTTAAGCTATACAGCAGTTGCGTGTTACATACACTGTTGTATGGCTCAGAGTGCTGGAGAATGACTGAGGCAAACTTACAGAAACCCTCTACCTTCCACACAAAAAGCCTAAGGAGGATCCTAAGAATATTCTGGCCAAACCAGATCTCAAATCAGGACCTCCTTAACAGGTGAAATCTAAAATAATATGAATACAATCATCAGAAAAAGAAGGTGGAGATGGATTGGCCATGTCCTGCGAAAAGACCAACAGGACTTGACAAAGACAGCACTTTTCTGGACACCCGAGGAAAAAAGGTGAAGAGGGAGACCTAGGATAACCTGGAGGCGTACAAGGCAGAAATGACAGATCTCAACACACTTAGGGAAGCTTGCAGAAGATGGCCAAAGACAGACAGAAGCAACCTTTATTGCTGCCCCACTGGGCATAACAGGCAGTAAGTAAGTAAGTACGTAATGCATTAGTGTTGTAGTACTTGCGACTTAGTTGGTCTTGACTACATGCATACACAAAAGCTAACTATGTTGTTAAATATAGTCCGCACAGTTTTGTCACCATGTCAGCAGGCTATGCTGCTTTTGGCCTGTGATATTTATGAGCATGCTTGTTTGTGAGTAATCTGCACATAGCATGAGCAACTAACACTAAGGGGACTTCCTTTGACATACATTTATATCTTAGTGCTGACCGCATACCTAGTAGACATCATGGGACAATTTTCATGTGCACTGATACATACACTCACATACACTGACACATGGTACAGGGAACTCAGGTTGTTGACTAACAAGAGGAAGTGACAAGCTGACAGGGCCTCAGGAGAATGATGCTCAGAAAGAGGTGCTATTTATTGATACCATTCAAATCAGTTGGGTTTAAAGTCACATGTCTACTTCTTCCAGCTAAAAAACAACCTGACCCACTGAAAATGCGAGATGACCTAAGATGAACTTATTGAAGGCTACAGATGAGAAATTGTGCAATACTTAACCACATCTATCCATCAGGATCCCAGAAATGCAATTGCCTGAAAAGCTGAACGTTTTTTAGTAGGCTATATGTTAAAATTAAAAACTGGGGTCAATAAGCCATTCCCAAGACTTTAAGGGAGTCTAAAACGCTGCACTTAATCCATAATGTAAAACTATTTGTAAAAAATGAATGGATTTATCTGGCACCAGTGGGAATGGGTTAAAATAATTTAGAGCTGAAAATGATAAGGGATATCTAAGATAAGGGTGAGCGGGGCTAGCCTAACACGGGGCTAGTTGTAACAAACATGGTTTAAAACTTTCCACACGTCAGCATGAAGAAACTTAGTGTATTTACTAGTTGCCATATCAACACTATATAGAGAAAAAAATGTGCCAAAATGTAAAAAATCTTTGGAAGATATCACTGAACATTTATTAAACCATAGCAAAATGTATTTTCTTACTGAAGTTAAATTTTCATCTCTTTTTTTCTTTATTTAAAACTAGACAAATCTGATATTATTTTAATCGTATATCTGTTATTTAAGAGTTGAGCTCGTTTTTTAATGCTGATTTAACCAGCAGAAGGGCAGGTAGATGCAGGTGGGGCATGTTGCGTTACTATGTCCCCCTATTAGAACTAGGCCAATATGATATATTCTATACTTTATTAATTCCATTGAGAAACCATGAGACAAAGGTAAATAATGACTGGGAGTCAATGTTCAGAAGATATGCATTATTATTATGTTTTAAACTATGCTGTTTACCTGTGTTTTGCAGTATGTTTTTTGTCAACCTCAAATATTAGTTTATTTTTAATTATTAAAAAACTGCCATTGTTTTATATGAAAAAGTTGATAATTGTATTTTATTGACAATCTAGTTTGTCTTGGATTTTATTTATTTTATAATATCAGATAACATTTTAAGCGGTCATAGGACACACTATTCCCAACTTCCCACTTTTCCTAAAACTGTAACTCGACACCTGACATCATCGCTAGTCTGGTGTTTTAGCGATTCCAGATGTAGCCTAGCGGGAATTCTTCCCTTCCCCACTACAAGAGGTAACTTCCTCAAAACTCCAGCATATAAAAGGGTATAGTCGACTAGCCAGTTTCAAACCAGCATTCATCTTTTGTTCTGAACTTCTGGAAATCATCCAGGTAGGCTAACCGAGCTTCCTCGTCGTGCAGATTAGTTGCAATTACTTTCGCTTTCTTTTTGTTTTTCACGAAACTTTTAACATGAAATTTTTTAACGCTATTTTTAAACAAAATAAGACTATAGTCAAATCTTCCTCGTTTCAGTATTACCAGTCAGACCTTGCTTCTCTAAATTGGCCTAAGTAGGTTGCAGGGTGGGTTTGGTTTTTGCATGTAGTTTCCAGTTAACACGCACGTACTGTGCACACGCGGATGTCTCATATTTAGTGGGTTTTACACCTCTGACTGTATGTCTGTTTTTTTTTTAGGGCATTATGTATACATTTGGTAGAATCCCCCTTCTTGTGGTGGTGTGGTGCGGTCTAGCTCACACCCTGGACAATCTCTTACTGGATGAAGCATGGGACAGCTGGAAAATCACCCATAGGAGGGAGTACAATGGCCTTGTGAGTAGCTGGATAACAAATTAGTCATATGTTGTTTCCTTAGGGTGCTATCCGAGTTAATAAATTAGGTTTGAGCTAGATTTTTTAATTAATATCATTAATTAGTTTTTTGACTGTTGATCGAAATGTAGCCTACTGGCAGAAAAAAAGATACAAAGTTGTTGTCACTGGAGCAGTACCAAGGTACAAAAGCAAAAAGGTGCATCTTTGTACCTTATTTACCCCTTAATGGTATAAAAATAGTACCTTAAAAGTTAATATTAGTACTTTTAAAGTAGCCTACCTATTAGTACCTTTTAGCTTTTATACATTGGGCACTGCCCCAGTGACAGCTTTGCCTTTTTTTCTGGTAGTGGGTTTTTATATGCTCTACTGCTTAGGGTGACCAAACATCCTGTTTTCCCAGGACATAGACATTTTGGTTAAAGATAGTATTTTGTAATATAACAATTTTCTATCCATACAAAGGGGGCATACTTTAAATGTAGGCTATTGAAATTAAGGTATCTTTGAGTAAACGTCTTCGAGTATCATTTGAGTATCTCATTGCCGGGGGCGAGTGTCCTGGTTTTCGGTAAACAAAATATGGTCACCCTACCGCTATCATTTCATTCGGTATCTCTGATTGTTAAATGTGTGTTTCATGGTGGACAGGATGAAGAGTCTATACGACGAGCAATTTGGGAGAAGAACATGCTGTTTATTGAGGCCCATAACAAAGAGTATGAACTGGGGATTCATACCTATAATTTGGGAATGAACCATTTTGGAGATATGGTAAGTCTCCAATGAGATATGGTAACTTATTCAACTAATATCTGACTGCTGTAAAATGTTCAAATCTATATTTTTGTGTGTGTGTGTGTGTGTGTGTGTGTGTGTGTGTGTGTGTGTGTGTGTGTGTTTGTGTGTGTGTGTGTGTGTGTGTGTGTGAAACTGCCCAGTTTAAGTTTAAGGTGTTACAATTACACATTATTTTTTGTTATCTTTCTTGCTATACCTGTTTGCAGACAAGTAAGATTATGACAACAGGAATGCTCCGACAACAAAATATATATTATATAGGCCTGTTTAGTGAAATCAGATGTAACTTGTTAATGTTTTTTGAGAATTAGTCAGCAATTAGAAGTGAGATCCTTTTTTATCTAATTCTTATCTCTCTGCAGACACTAGAAGAAGTGGCAGAGAAAGTAATGGGACTCCAAATGCCCATGTACCGGGACCCAACAAACATATACGTGCCTGGTGACACAGTGGAGAAGTTGCCCAAATCAATTGACTACCGTAAACTGGGATATGTCACTTCTGTCAAGAACCAGGTGAGGAAGTGCCTGAATATTCCAGTATTCCTCATTCTGAGAATCTCTCAATCTTATCATCGTAATCATCCTCACCTTAACTCTTGGTAGTAACAAATGTGCTTTCACACAAATTTTCACAGAATGAAGGTTATATAACCATAACTTTCAAGCCATATACAGTTATCACTGTACTTGGGCGTCATCTAGTGGCTAAAAAGATGAAGCCTTTATTTTTAAAAATCAAAGTGTTTAGGCTGCTCCTCAGTAAGTGTTGTATTTCTTTGCTCCCCTCAGGGTTCATGTGGTTCATGCTGGGCCTTTAGCTCTGTTGGGGCCTTGGAAGGTCAGCTGAAGAAGACCAAAGGTCAACTGGTAGACCTCAGTCCTCAGAACCTGGTGGACTGTGTGACAGACAATGACGGCTGTGGTGGAGGATACATGACAAATGCCTTCAGATACGTCGCAGGCAACCAAGGCATTGATTCAGAGGAGAGCTACCCCTATGTTGGAATGGTATTAATCAACCTTAAAGATGCTATAAAGTCAAAATCTTATTTTTTTGTTTTATTTTTAATCTATGTGCTTATAATTTCTATTCGTAAAATGTTCCGTCTCAAAAGAAAAACTATGAAAACAAAATGCATGCTACATTTTAAAACGCTTAATGTAAAAAAACACTTAAAGGTATAGTTTGTTCCAAAATAAAACAATCATATAATTTACTCACTCTCAAAATATCCTAGTTTTATATGACTTTAATCTTTCAGCCAAACACAGTCAGAGTTTTTGTAATAAATAAACTTCTGGTAACGGCCGTACTTAAGTCTAGTTCCGGTGACAGACAGACATAATTAAACTACATATTATGTTAGATATTTAAAAAGATATAAATATGGATATTTTTATTTCAAAAATGCGTCACTTCTGAAGGCCTTTTTTAACCCCTTAGAGATGTTTGTATTACTTTTTTTTTTTGGATGGAGGGATAGATGGATGGATGGATGGATGCGCTTTTTTGGGCTATAAAAAAACTAGGTACAATGCACTCTGATTAAAAAGATTGGAAAAGCCGGGATATTTTTTAATATAACTCTGTGTTTGGTTGAAAGAAGACAGACAACTAGAATGGCTCAGGGGTGAGTAAACTGTGGGATAATTAGTGCTTTAATATACTAAAACATTAAAAGATCAAATTCAGTTTACACCTTGTTGTTGATGCATACTATAATAGAGGCGAGCAGACAAACCCAGAATATTAACGCAATGTACTTAATGGTTAAGTGTTTTCTTTATAATGGTTTTCTATGGAGAAACAGCTAAAACAACAAACTGGCTGTTGCATTTATATTCTGGTTCACCTGCTTGCCTGTACATAGTATGCATCATCAATAAGGTGCATTCTGAATTTGGTCTTTTAATGTCACAATACTTACTACATTAGTACTTAATACAAACCTGGTAAAATGTACTGGGTGTATACCTTATACGGGTGTGACATTACATAAAAAACTATGAGTTGCAAACCACAATGATCCAATCAATTTGGGATGGACAAAATCAAATATCGTCCTATATTTTTCTTGTTCCAGAAGCCATTTCATACAGATATATACGTCACAATAGATGAGAAAGGAGAATCGCGACTTTTGTTTCATGGAACATGAAAGATGCAGTCATGTTGGGACTCCATATAGAAACCTAGGGTTCTAGGCTCAATTTTAAAGAACACTTGCCAAAAAGGTTGTATATAAGGAAAAATGTCCTTAGTACTTTCATGTTTAATGGCTATTTCAGTTTTTTCTAGTGATAAAGTATGCTTACAAGCTTTTTAATTCATATAATGTAAGTAAACATTAAGAATTAAAACTAAATTAAATAATTAAAACTAAATTCATAAAATGATCCAAATATGTGAATCCCTGAAAAGTTCAATGAAGTGTCTTTAAGTTTCTATATAGAACATTTTCTTCTAAGAATGTAGAGGTTTTTATTGTATGAACAGTTCACACTTTTAAACCAAACAGCGTCCTGTAAACATGATCATAATCTGCACGGGGAAGTTTTTGGCCCTCAAGCAAAACTCCCGCTCATGTGGATTCATATTTTAATGACTAGATTTATTTATGCTAACTGACTAATTTTTTTTCACTAAGCAAATTAAATAACAAATCTTCTTTTTCAATTTTTCTTAAGTTATTTGAATTAAGGATACAGGCAACCAATGATTTACCTGTTGACAGCTATCATATTTTCTCACTACTGCCCCCTGTAGGATCAGCAATGTGCCTACAACAGTTCAGCGAGAGCAGCCAGTTGTAAAAACTATAAAGAGATTCCTCAGGGTAATGAGAGGGCACTGACTAATGCTGTGGCAAAGGTGGGACCTGTGTCAGTGGGTATAGATGCCATGCAGTCCACCTTCCTGTACTACAAAAGCGGTACTTAACATCACTTATACATTTATATTTTGTGTTGTTTTGCAGAAAACTAAAAAGCTTGAACTGTACTATGTCAAAAACTCTTTTCTAGGTGTGTACTATGATCCCAACTGCAACAAGGATGATATCAACCATGCAGTGCTAGCTGTTGGTTATGGAGTCACACCCAAAGGCAAAAAGTACTGGATTGTAAAGAACAGGTGAGGAAAATCTATTAAAAAATCAAGAGAGGAGTATTGATTAAAATATTAAATAAATGATTGAATTAAAATGATTCAAGTTAAAATAGAGTATGTATATGTAATTTATATAAAAAATAAGCACATTTTAAGTTAAGTGAAAAAAATAAAATAAATGTGCATTTAGTAGTGTCTTCTTCTAATCCATCTGTTTTTTTTCTGCTCCTGAAGTTGGGGTGAGGACTGGGGAAAGAAGGGGTATATCCTGATGGCCCGTAACCGTAACAACGCATGTGGTATTGCCAGCCTGGCCAGTTTCCCAGTCATGTGAGAGCTGGAAGCAGGGAGCTCAGAAGGGACCAAACTTGTCTGCTGCTGACCAACAACTAAAGGGACTCTATCACTATAATTGTGCTCCAACATGTAATAATGATTTGGAAAACACTCTCTAAAAGAAGCAATTCAATTTAGTACCATATTGAGTGTATTTTTTCTTGTGTCTTAAATGTCTTTTAATCTCGTTAAATCATGCAGTTGAAACTGTTTTGTGCAATATTTGAAATTCAAAAGGGAAGTTTTGATATTGTGTATACAGTGTACGGTACGTTTTTTTTCTTAGTCCCCTGGTGGGATCTAAGATCTGTTTTATATTTTGATTATATAAATTACCACAGGCTTTTTAATGGCCATTTTAAATAAATCTGTTAATTTTGAGTACATCATACTCGGGTAAAAGTATCTTACTATTTACCTTAAAATCACACATTTTCTAATGTTTGTTCTAAAAAAGGTCACACTACTACCGAGTCAATACCACACAACTGTACAGAAACATATGTAAAATAAAATTCAGTTCAGAGGACAAAAAGTATCAGTGTCAACCCTCCTTTATTTTGAATGCTGAGAACATTTCTATAAATCATGTATCCGTAAGGCATTCCTTTGGTTATGAAGACTTAGTTTTAGTTTTGCTGAGGTGGAAGAGAAAGCATCAGTATTTGAGGAAGTTGAAACCAAGAGAAGTCGAGAAAATAAATCATACAGCACATAGAACTAAGAGCTAAACTATGCTGTTTAAACAAACACGATGGCAGTTTTGTTCCATGGCAAGAAATCATATGACCATAACTGAACTAGTTCCTCATCAACAGATGAGTGACCCATGCTTTGCCCTTTTGTGTACCCACATACAATCAATAATTTTATAAAATCACATCTCTGAACTTTGGCTTTATTTAAAAATTCAACCTGAACACAAAGAAGATCAGAAATTAATAACCCACTATTAGTGCTAAAGAGGGATACATAATATTTAAACTTTTACATTTTGACAAAAGTTATTAAATCACAATTTTGCGTACTATTGTTTGTGTAGCCTACCTTCTGGATGACTGAAACCCTCAGTAATTATTGTTCAAAGTTCTAAAGTATAACCACAGACCACATAAATGTGACCTGAACAAGTTCTGAAAACAATCTACCAAATTAACTTTTCTGAGAGACAAAAATTAAGTCCTATTAATGTTAAAGAAGATTTCCCCTTATCAGCACACATTTTAAATGTGATTATTTTAATTCAGTCGAAATCAGCACCAGCTCACATATCTATCGAGTCATGATGAAGACTCATTTTGTAAGTGACCAGAAAATGCCCCGTGAAAGAAAAATAAATAAATAAATAAAAATGCTCTACTCTAGAAGTTTTGTGGCTTTTTAACATTTGGCCATTGGTAAGAAAACATTTTCTTCTACATAAACCTCATGGCAGAAACATTTTCAAAACCAGACAGGTATTGTTTATGTCATGTGCTTGCATCATCAAATGATGATGTTTAACCACATGATTTCCTCTGGCTGTCTTCCTATTTTCTGCGTGCTTTCACATCTCATGTAATAAATGATAATTATAGCTTTTGGCCTCAACTACCACGTTGTTATCAAATTTTATATATTCTTTTCTGAAACAAAATTATTTGCTGTGAATCAAATTAAGTCACTCGAATAACAAACCTCTTTTCCGGTGTTTACCCTACAAATTTCGCTAGATGGCGACACAAACACGACATGACAAAACATAATAAAACATTGTTTTCTTTGCGTTTGAAACTTTTAGAACCCAGTGAGCTGTATACACATTTTGATACCGACGTGTTTTTCTTCTGCTCAATGTAGATGACATTTCTTTAACTGACAGAAGCAGATCAGTAAGAGTAGCCTACTGGCAAACCCTCTCTCAAACTATAATTAAACAAGCACACCGGGCACATTTTTAGGTAACTGTTTGCACCATTCATCTTACAATTGTATAAAATGAATTTAATATGTATTAAAACTGTTTATTTTTTATTTTATATAATTTGCGTAATTAATATATTTGAATAAGGAATTATTGTTTTAACTATGTGGTTATTCTGTTTATTTATTTAAAAAAATATATATATATATGTTTTTCTTAAGTAACAGGACGAAGCAAAAAAGTATAGAACTGTGCTATATGACAATAGGCACATTAGCACGTGATGGAACAAAATAAAAGCAAGGGAAGCAGGAACTCAGACATTCGTATCACCCTCACCCTTACCTCCTCCACAAACGCCGAGAAGTGCAGCTTAAGAGTGCTCAGGTGAGACGAGACACATCTGAATTCATTTCTCGTTACTTTTTCACGTCGTATCTTTTTAATAAAAGACGCATTATAGCTGTCTCTCTCAAAAGTTTCTCTTTCGTTTTGAATTAAGGCTGTGTTTTATGAGCTCTTCCTCAAATAGATTTGACATTTTGTCCAAAGCTTTATTAGTCGTCGTCTGCGTTTAAAAGTAAAACGCTCAAAGTAGCCTACTTGGATTATAGTTTATGTGTCGTTGAATTAAGGAACAGATGAAGTCGATCAAACACCCATTTCCGTTTCTTCCTGGCTAACGTTACATGTTAATTTTCTTGCACCCTTTGTGGTTAACGTTCAAAATTGCCCCTTTTTGCCTCCCTAATCCATCTTTACACTTGTTTTAATATTATCATTCATTGATTTACTTTTTTTTTTTTTTTTAGGATTTTTTTAGGATAGGATTTTTCCCCTACCAATTTCACGTTAACTTCTTTCTGGTAAACTTCGGCTACTTCCTTTTACGCAATTAGTTTCCTTCCTAAAATCAAGATGACAGCATTTAATTTTACATATGAACATAACAAACAAACAAGACTGTTTCAGAAGTCTGCTTCACTGGATTGATCACTTCTGGCTGATGTGACATTTAGGCCAGGTGTCAAATTTAATTGGAGTATATTAACAGAAAAAAAATATATTGATGTTTTAATGCATGTCAGTAACTTTCATGGCCGTTTTGCTCTTGTCAGGCCATGATGTTCGGGAGCTTGCTGTTTGCCGTGTGGTGTAGCGCAGCACTGGCCCATTTCAACTCGAATCTAGACCAGCACTGGGAGTTGTGGAAGAAGACGCATGACAAGTTTTACTCCACTGAGGTGAGAACATGAGTTTCAAAAGCATCCGTCTGATGATCCCACAGCTGATCTTTCACCTACTTACAGATGCATAAGTGTTCTTGTTGAATATTTTCACCATTAGCTTGACGTTATGTTCATGGTATCCATACAGTGATGGAAATGTATTAATATTTATAATTTTAAAAAGGTAGCATTTACGGAGGATCTGTAATAAATGCAGTGATATAGTCCCAGATAAACGTATCTCGCGTGTGATCCCTCTAATATGTTTTGCAGGTTGAGGAACTGGGCAGGAGGGAGTTGTGGGAGAAAAACCTTGATATTATCACGCTTCACAACCTGGAGGCCTCCATGGGAATGCATTCATATGACCTGGCCATGAACCACATGGGTGACATGGTGTGTGTGTTTGTGCGTGCGCATGCGGACGCGTGTCTCAGAGAAGGAGTATTTGTTTTTCATTCGTGATTTATCTGCAAGCACAAGCTTTGTTTTCACAAGGAAAAAAAAATCTCTCCTGGCATGTAATACTGCTTTACTTCCATGTTTCTAGCATGAAGCTAATGTAAGATTAAAGGAAGTGTATGTAAGATTGTGGCCAAAACTGGTACTGCAATCACTATCAAGTTGCTTTAGAGCGGTGTATCCCCTCTCCCCCCTGACTTGAGGTTGCCAGATAGTCTGCACGAACATTAGTAGCTACAGCTGTGGTAACTAGAGCAGATCTGGCAACCCGGATTGCTAAACACTACTGACTCCGTATTTGTTAGATAGGTGGAGGGTGGAGCTTCAGGCCAAAACTTAACATCAAGATCAGTTGAGGGCTGCAACAACAACTTTTAAATGACAATATCATGGACTACTGTTGTCATTGATATAAGTATTTGAAATTAATATGATTTCTTAATCTCGTTAGACATATCAGGGCCAATTTTATGATTAATTTAAATACATTTCTTACATACAGTTCCTTTAAGATTTTGTTCACAGATCCAAATTTTACTATATGTCTAATATCTAGAAATGGTACAGCTATAGTGTAACTAACTTCATTATGTTCAAATATTTCTATTTTGTGTTGATTCACAGACAACGGCGGAGATCCTCCAAACATTAGCCACGACTCGTGTCCCTCCTGGTTTTAAGAGGCAAACGGTGACATTCGTGAGCTCCACTGGGGCTCATGTCCCAGACTCTCTGGACTGGAGAGAGAAGGGATATGTCTCCAGTGTGAAAATGCAGGTATTAATGTACAACATATATATATTTGCTGGTATGATATCTTCTCAGTTTGCTTTGCATCCATGTTGCTATTCATCTATATAAATCTATTATGTAGTTTGCCAAAGGAAAATGGCTGAGATACTGATTGTGGTGTAGGCATTGCTCTCATGATGTGACTTGTGGCATTTCTCTGTCAGAGAATTGTTACATACATTAAAGTTTCACTTCTTTTGCTTTGTCCAGTCAGTGTCTAAGGGAATTTATTTCCCCTTTTGTTGGTTACTTCCCCTTTAATGAGTTGGAAATTCAGAAATCAGCAACTAAAACGGCTTTGTCAGAATGAGGTTACTGCAGCCTCAAAAGCCTTTGTAATCCAAAAGTTTTCTGTTTTAGTAGTTTTATCGTGTTTTTCACTCTACTGTCAGGGTGCTTGCGGTTCTTGTTGGGCGTTCAGCTCCGTTGGGGCTCTTGAAGGTCAGCTGATGAAGACAACAGGAAAGCTGGTCGACCTCAGTCCTCAGAACCTGGTGGACTGTTCCTCCAAATATGGCAACAAGGGCTGCGGTGGTGGTTTTATGACTGCTGCCTTCCAGTATGTCATTGATAATGGCGGAATAGACTCTGATTCATCTTACCCTTATGAAGCAGTGGTAAGAAGAAATGTACATGTCAACTAATAATTACACTAGAAGAAACATCAAGCACAATTGTTTGGTTGCATATTTGAATTGACAGGGCCTTTTACTGTGAGATCTGATCTATAAATACTTGTCTCTACATTGCTGGATTTACATTTTCAGAGTTTGAAGCATGTTTTAAAAAATTCTGCAATATTGTAATCCATTGTCATTATGGGTTTAATGTGTTTTGTAATAAATAAATGTGTCCTACAGGAAAGGCAGTGCAGATACAATCCATCCCAGCATGCAGCAAACTGTACCAAGTACTATTTCGTCAGTGAGGGAAATGAAGAGGCTTTGAAGGAAGCTTTGGCCACTGTTGGGCCCATTTCAGTGGCTATTGATGCAACCCGCCCTCAATTTATCCTGTACCGCAGTGGTAAATACTACTTTCTGAGTACCAGATCCAATTCTTGTTGTTTGGGCTGTGATGTTATAACGCTGTCTCACATCTGTCCACAGGGGTTTACAATGACCCAACCTGTACTAAAAATGTAAACCATGCTGTCCTGGCTGTGGGTTATGGTTCGTTTGCTGGGAAGGACTATTGGCTGGTCAAAAACAGGTTCAATAAGAATGATTGAAGTTTTGTGATCATTAATTGTCTGGTTCTGGAAATGTATTCATGAGAGAGAAATTGACATTTTTGTAAAGTGCTGTAAAAGCAGACCATCTGTGTCTTCTTTGAACTGAACAAATGCAGATGCTGATGGTTTTCTTTTGCTTTGACAGTTGGGGTCCTGGATTTGGAGATGGTGGTTACATCCGTATAGCCAGAAACCAGAACAACATGTGTGGCATTGCCTCATACGCCTGCTACCCGGTTATGTAACTGAAACCCTGTTAAACCGTGTGAATGTATCAAATGAGAAGGTTACTGTTTTATAGTCTAACGTCTTGGATGTAAATGTAGTTGTTTTTTACTTTTCCTTTTTTTTCTTCTACTACACGTGTATCTTTTTTATAAAATAAATATATAATTTTAACGTGTCTTCTGGCTTGTGTGTTCGGCTGCATCCGAAACCTGAAAAATGCTGCCTTCGGAAGACACATTGCATGTCCCAATCTAATGTTATCGTCACTTACTATCTCCTGAGAGACCTCATAAATGTACTTTGCTGGCTTCGATATCCCACAATCCTGTGCGCTCCATTCTGTGACAGTTGTGCTAGAAGAAAAACGATGCTGTTGGAAAGTAGCATTTGATTATTTATTTTTTTTTTTTTAACATTTACCAACATTTTTCACTTCAGGTGTAGTTTCTAGCGAGAAATTACTAATGTGGTAATTAAATATGTTTAGTTCTCATCAAATCTTAATCTATTTGTCTGTAGATCATTAAACGGTTATGTTGAACTTTCATGAGGTACCTTAATGCACAAATGCTGCCTTACAAGTCATTGATAAGGCAGCGAGGCAAGTCATCTGCCTAGGTTTTTGGATGTAGCAGCAAGTTATTTTGATTAAAGGTTATAAGGGTACACATGAATAAAAAATATGAGCACAGATGAGATCAAATGTGCACTTACCATTCGCATATCTCATTAAAGCCATCCTAAAATATATTTTTTCTGTTTATTTATATATATATTTTTAATGGTTTGATTTGTTGATGGTAATATTGAGTTCACCACTAGATGGGGGTGGGTGTGGTTCACCTACATTTGCTTGTGGCTTGTGGCTCAAAAATAAGAACTCCAGGAGCCTATTGCACGAAACTAGGATAACAGTTTTTTGTTTTGTTTTTTTGTTGCTTTTCATAAAAATAAAAGCGTAAAGGACATTAAAAAAGTACATTGATATTATGCAGTTTTTCCGATATTTGTTGGATGTCAATCCATAGATGGATAACCTTGTCTATAAAAATGGCTTATTTGGGACAATTTAATGGTGAACCATGTGGCGCAGTGGCAAAAGGTTCTAACTCTAGTAGCTGGTGACGCCCTTCACGGGTGGAATTTGGGGTGTGCCATAAATTGCTTCTCGGACAAGAAGAGAAATTGGGCTTAAATGTATCCACTGGGACTTGACTGGATCATTGTGGTTTGTTATTGCTGTGGTCTCTTATGAGCGACGATGTCACCCTCAGACCAGTAAACACTTCATGAGCTGGGGGGGTTACAGGATTAGTTTTGAGTTGACAAAACCGAAACAATCTATTCAGGCTTTGTTGGTACCATGATGCTGATCATCAGCTTTCTCTGTCAACTCAGGCTTTGTCCTTTTGTTTTAAGCTGTGACATTAGTAGTGAACAGCCAATCACAGGCTGTGGATCAGTGGAACTGAGATTCACTTCTTGTGAGAGAAGCAGTGACATTCATTTGTCTCTTCTGCAGATTATTACATGATTGAAAAATATTAAGAATTTAAACAAAGTTGCATAGAAAAAAGAAAAGAGCTGTAAAAAAGTGTCCATTTTGATATCATGGTGAATGAGACATCTTTTTCTTTCGGCTGTTCCCTTCAGGGTCCCCCACAGTGAATCATCTGCCTCCATCTATTCCTATCCTCTGTATCCACTTCTCTCAGACCGACTACCTTCATGTCCTCCTTCACTACATCCATAAACCTCCTCTTTGGTCTTCCTCTTGACCTCCTGCCTGGCAGCTCTAACCTCAGCATCCTTTTACTGATATATTCACTCTCCCTCCTCTGAACATGTCCAAACCATCTCAACCTGGCCTCTCTAATTGTGTCTCCAAAACATCTCACATGTACTGTCCCTCTGATGAACTCATTCCTGATCCTATCCATCCTCGTCACTCCTAAAGAGAACCTCAACATCTTTAGCTCTGCTACCTCTGGCTTTTCCTCCTCCAGATGGTGAATGAGACATACTTGTGGTTAAGTTGATCCAGAAATGTATTAGTAATAATTAAGTCTTAAGATCAAAGTGTGCAAACTTAACAATTACCATATCACAGTCACCCTGATATCAAAATAGACAATTCTTTTGCTGTAATTTTGTTGTGGAATGTTGGCTTTGGTTTGTTGATGCTAATACTGAGTTCACCACTAGATGGGGTTTCACCTACATTTGTACTTTTCATCCTAATTGATCCTCCTCAAAACGTTTAAGAACTCTCCCTGTGTATTGAAGTTTTTACAAACTTTTTTATTTTTATTACAACTAACACTTTTTACTCCAACTAAAAATATAATATGAAAGACACTTTTGTGTCAAAATAATTTATACAGATTCGATTATATGGCCTAAATCAGAATATTTAAAGAAAAACTTCACTATACTAGACAGCAGAGTTAATGCGCTTTTAGATAAGTTACAAAAAAATGTAAAAAATACACATTAAAAAAAACATTTAAAAAAACATATTTCAAAGTACCCCTTCATAACTTATCTGAACCAATAAGTGGATCTCAAGATGCCAAAAATATATTATGGTTTTCTGCTAGCCTAAGTGTGTGTGTGTAGGGTGGGGTGGGAAGATCCAACAAAAAAAGTGCCATATGACAATAGGCAGAGATTAGCACGTGATTGAACAAAATAAAAGCAAAGTAACCAGGAACTCCATTCATTATCACTTCCTCTACAGACGGCGAGATCGTGCACGATCGAGAGTTCACAGGTGAGACAAGACACATCTGAATTCATTTCTCGTTTACTTTTATATATCTTTTTAATATGTATGTAGGCCTATATTCTTTGTGTCTTGCGTCTTCTTTGTTGACATTTTTCCTCTCTCAAAGGTTTCTCTTTCAATTTTAAGGTATTCACTGGTTTTATAAGAGCATTAAAACGACGTGGTCTGGATTTGATTCCTTTATAGAAAAGGATGACGGTGTTTCACTCCATAGATATGTGTCTGCGTGTATATAACTATACATATACTATTTACTGTAAAAAAGGCAAGATGTGTTAATGTTTTTGAAAGAAAATAGTTATGATCACCAATAATGTGTTAATATGATTAAAAAGACAGAAAAATAGTAACATTGTGACAGGTAACATTACAATTGAATATTTGTCTATTGTCAAATGATTTAAGCGTTAATTTATTAATGGAATGCAAGCTAATCCACTTCTCCACTCTCGGTGTCACATGATCTAATATGCTGATTTGCTACTTAAGCAATATTTATCAATGTTGAATGTTTGTTTTCAGAATTATTTGATGAATAGAACGTTTAAAAGAATAGCATTTATTTGAAATATTAATCTTTTTTACATGTTTCACACACACACACACACACACACACACACACACACACACACACACACACACACACACACACACACACACACACACACACACACACACACACACACACACTCTCTCTCTCTCTCTCTCTCTCTCTCTCTCTCTCTCTCTCTCTCTCTCCCTCCCTCTCTATCTCACACACACACATTGGTATATGTGGTTTAAAGGGACTCTCCATAGGCCTAATGGTTTTTATACTGTACAAACCATATATTCTATCCCCCTACACTGCCCCTACCCCTAAACCTACCCATCACAGGACAGATTCTGCATTTTTAAATTTTTAATACAACATTGTTTAGTGTGTTTTTAAAGCTATTTTAAATATGCAGACATATTAAACGTCCTCATAAACTATGTTTATGTTGTAATACCGTAATACCAGTGTGATACCCATGTAGTTATAAAAAATTGTGTCTTCATAAATCACATAAACAGACACACACACACACACACACACACACACACACACACACACAGTATATAAAAGAGATTATTCATGATTCTGGATTCCCCCCCCCCCATTTTGAATTTGTCCAGATACACATAATACAATATACAATTGCCCCATCCTACACCAATAATACAATTACTGATACAATTGAATGATACTGTATATGTACTTATAATCCTTAATATGTTTATGGATTCAGTCTTTGTTTTTAATAAAAAGGACCATGTAGCAAATAGAGACAGAACACAGTACTAACAGATAAAATGATGTGTTAATGCATGTCAGTAACTTTCATGGGCCGTTTTGCTCTTGTCAGGCCATGATGTTCGGAAGCTTGCTGTTTGCCGTGTGGTGTAGCGCAGCACTGGGCCATTTCAACTCGAATCTAGACCAGCACTGGGAGTTGTGGAAGAAGACGCATGACAAGTTTTACTCCACTGAGGTGACAAATATGCATTTCACAAGCAACTTCCACATTATCCCAAAGCTGATATTTTACCCACTGCTAGAATCATATTTTGGTTATCACATGTTCAGTGAGGAATACAAACACTTCCTTGATGCTCATCAAACTGGTAAAACTTATTTGCAGAATAATTTATTTGTATTCATGTGAGATGTAAATAATTTGATCAGTGATGTCAATAGTTTTATATATTGCTGTATTAAACTGGTGAATTGTCTTTCTTTTATGTTTGCAGGTTGAGAAACTGGGCAGGAGGGAGTTATGGGAGAAAAACCTTCAACTTATCACCCTTCACAACCTGGAGGCCTCCATGGGCATGCATTCATATGACCTGGCCATGAACCACATGGGTGACATGGTAAGTCCAATGTCCCTCTGTGTTTCTTTGTTTATGATTTTTGTCAGACAAAAATCTCCTGGCATGCAATACTTATTTTATTTCCTTGTTTATATTTTTAGTTTGAAACTACTGTGAGATTTGAGCATTGTTTACTGTATTTATTTTTTCATTTGATATGTTTTTTTATATGCTGGAGGGGGTAGAGGGAGGCTTGTCCATGGACCTCATGGACATCGCTGTTCCGAGCTTGAGACGGAATTGATAATAGCGTGTAATTTAAACCACTGCCACCTGCTGCTGCTTCTGCTTTTAGAGGGAAAACCTGCCCATAACTGCTTGTCTAGGAAATGTAATTTCGTAATAATAGCGTATTGTGAGCAAAAAGTTGTAAAAGTTGTAAGGACCACTATATCGAGCCCAACCTTTAGTTTAAACTGATAATCGTTTGCTCTACTCGGGTTTTCCTCTATTAACTCCAGTCATGCAGCAGCTCTTCTACCACCCAGCCCCGGCTGAAAAGGCGTGTTCCGGCAGGAAAGTGACGTCAATGCATTGCATACCTTCAATATACTATATTGCCAAAAGTATTGGGACACTCCTCCAAATCATTGAATTCAGGTGTTCCAAACACTTCTATGGCCAAAGGTGTATAAAATCAAGCATCTAGGTATGCAGACTGCTTCTACAAACGTTTGTGAAAGAACGGGTCACTCAGGAGCTCAGTGAATTCAAGCGTGGTACAGTGATAGGTTGTCATCTGTGCAATAAATCCATTCGTGAAATTTCCTCACAACTAAATATTCTACAGTCATCTATTGTTAAGTGGTATTATAACAAAGTGAAAGCAATTAGGCATAACAGGAACTCAGCCACAAAGTGGTAGGCCACATATAATCACAGAGCGGGGACAGCATATGCTGAGGCGTACAGTCTGCAGAAGTCGCCAACAGGGCTGGACTGGGGCTAAAATTCGGCCCTGGCAAACCCAGCCCATCCGGCCCATGAGTTCCCTGTAAATGTTTTTGCTGGGGTTGGGGCCTTAAATTGGAGTAAATAAATAAAACTAGGACAAGGACAAATAATGATAGATATTATCGAATTTGCTGCAAATGCAGATAAACTTAATATTGCTTTTTTGTCACACAGAAATGCACTTGACAAATTAGCACTGATTATTTTGAGCTAAGATGCAGTAAAGTATATTTACTTATTTTAAATGCTGTCATCATTTACTCACTCTCCTGTCATTCCAAACCTGTATGACTTCTGTGAAACACAAAAGAAGATGTTTTGAAGAATGTTGGCAACCAAGCCATTTTGGTTAGGCTACCATTTGAATATAGGGCTTGGGCGTCATGACGTCATTACTTGGCGTGGCGGCCATGTTGATGGCATCCTTTACTACTACTCGGACTACTGTGCACTGTTTATAGACGTACTCCCTCTCAGTCGTGTGTCTTAATTTGATTATTTTGGCGTTATTTCAACTATGGTAAACCGTTGCTGCATTTTGGGGTGTAACAGCGCAACACATAATCACCATGGGAAATGTCGAAAATGGATTAACTTTCCACCGCTTTCATGCTTGGAGGCGCAACCACGGACAAGAAGTAATAACAGTACGATGTGCAAAAAGCAAGAATTGTCACACAATCAGATGTTTTTTTAGTGTTTATTTGCAAGTAGTGCAACCTGAGAACACAGAAATGTGGAATGCTTCAAGGTAAAAGGTTACAAATAAAAAATGAACACAGAAAACGGAGTGCAAGTTGTTGCACTTTATATAACGGAGTGCACTTTATATAACAATAATAAATGCACTTTTTTTTAAAAATAAATTATTTCAATACTATATAAGCAAATAAATAGGTATCTATAAAATAACAACAAAAGATACAGAAATGGAGGAAGTGCAAATTATAAATATAGTAAACAATAACATTGCAATAACAAATAAAAACGGAGGCAGAGCAATTTCTTATATAATAATAATAATAATAATAATATATAAGTTTCGGTTGGACTTTATTTCGATTGTCCACTTTAAACATTCTACTACCTATGTACGTTTTCAACAGCATGTCAACTAACACTAATTAGAGTATTAACTGTACTGTTAGTAGACTGTAGGTTATGGTTATATGTGTTGGGTTCGGGTTAGTAGAATAAGTTGAATTGTAGTTGTAAAGTTACTTATAGTCAGTAGAATGTCTGTTGGGGACCAACAAAATAAAGTTTTCGTCGTCGTCTGTGCTCCGCTCTTTCTTTGGAAATGCATGTGGATCCAAAACTTTAATAGTTCCGATTTTGTCTCTATAGCGGTCCCTGCCTTCCCTATTTAACGTATCCCGGTAAATTCCACATCCCTTTCAGGATTTTAACATGTTTTTTCTTTCTCCCAACTCTGCTTCTCCTCATTCGACTTGCTGTATGTTTATATTCGCGAGGCCATCAACATGGCCGCGACGTCCCAGAATGCAACGCGGTGCCCAAGCCCTATTGTATGAACAAAAAACAGACTCAAATTATTTTATTTTATACTACACAGAAAGAGATTAATTTAGGTTTGGAATGACATTAGGGTGAGTAAATGGGTTGGGCCTTTTTGGGTTGAACTACCCCTTTAAAAACAATCATATTTTTCAAAAGTTAACACATAATTTAAGTAAGACACTGATATTTCTTTCATGAGGCTATCATTGAAATATAATTTAAGTAAATTTCATTAGATCTATTAAAAAAAAAAAAAAAATCAAACTTTTAAAGAGAGAAAAAAAGCTTTGTCCTTAATTCATGGGATCCAGACTTTAAAGCTGTTTTATGGACTGTAGTTTAACTGTAGGCCAGTTTCATTAAAATGTAAGATCATGGCAGTCACAGGGTAAAAAACATAGACTGTAAAGACCTTGCTCCTCATTATATGGCTATATGGTTTCTAAAATAAACCATAATAAACGATTATATTTGTAATTTAAAAAAAATTGTAAACACCTGTAGAAAATACGAAAACAGCCTCTATAAAAGTGATTTATATTCTGCAATGTAATAATAGCAACATTTTTAATACATTTTTCTTCCAAAACACCATATTTATTCGCTGTTAGTAGCTGCAAGATAAATGTGAAACGTTTGTTTGTATTGCCGTTTTCCACTTTACCTCCTCATGAATACATGCTCGCGGCTGTTTTCAGCTGATTCACCACCTGTAATGTTCCTACATCACACGATTGTATAAAACTTAACTTGGAGTCAAAGTGCCGAGCAGCATTTAAACACAGCATTTAAACGCAGCGTACATTCGTCAGCGGCTGTGCTGTGCGGATATTCGCATTTTGCAGTTCCATATGCGCTCAAATAATTAATAAATAAATAAATAGAAAAACGCCTAATACGGCGGGGAGGTCTCTCTCGCGTTGGCCTGTCAATTCAGAAGACAAACCAATTGACCGCTGTCGCTGCATGTTGTCAGTGGCACAAAAAACGATCTGCCCCAAAGTGAGTCGGCCCACCGGGTAAATGCCCGGTGTGCCAGATTACCAGTCCAGCCCTGGTCGCCAACCTTCTGCTGAGTCAATAGCTACACACCTCAAAACTTTGTGTGGCCTTCAGATTAGCTCAAGAACAGTGTGTAGAGATCTTCATGGAATGGGTTTCCATGGCTGAGCAGCTGCATCCAAGTCTTACATCACCAAGTGCAATGCAAAGCATCAGATGCAGTGGTGTAAAGCATGCCACCCCTGGACCTCACATTGTCTGAAGATGTTCTCTGGAGTGATGAAGCATGCTTCTCTGGCAATCCGATGGATGAGTCTGGGTTTGGTGGATGCCAGGAGAATGATACTTGGCTGACTACATTGTGCCAACTTTAACTTTACAAAGTGTAGTTCTAGAGGAACTTGCTGCACGGAGTCCTGACCTTACCCCGATTGAACACCTTTGGGATGAATTAGAGTGGAGACTGCGAGCCAGGCCTTCTCGTCCAACATCAGTGCCTGACCTCACAAATGCTAAAATTCCCATAAACACATTCATAAACCCTTTGGAAAGCCTTCCTAGAAAAGTTTAAACTTTTATAGATGAAAAGGGTGGGACAACTTCATATTAAACCCTACATATTAAGAATGGGATGTCAATAAAGTTCCAAATGCGTCCCAGAACTTTTGGCAATATAGTGTATATGGGGATGATTCGGAGGCCAATGGGCAAATTTAATCAGGATGCCTGGGTTATACCCCTCTTATTTTCCACATCCTGGGATTTGTTTTATGACCACAGAGAATCAGGGCCTCGGTTTAACGTCTCATCCGCAGGATGGTGCTTTTTGACATTATAGTGTTCCTATCATTATACTGGGGTGTTAGGAGTAGGACCCATACAGACCACAGGGTGAGCGCCACCTGCTGGCTTCACCAACACTTTTTCCAGCAGCAACCTAGTTTTCCCATGAGGTCTCCCATCCAGGTGCTGACCAGGCTCAGTCCTGCTTAGCTTCAGTCGGCAAGCAGTCTTGGACTACAGGGTTCTTGCTACATAGACTACATTAGGTGCCTGACAAAGCAAGTGACAATTTCATCATCTGAAACTCACATTTCTCTGTTTGTCATGTTAAATCACAGACAACAGAGGAGATCATGCAAACGTTAGCCATGACTCGTGTCCCTCCTGGCTTTAAGAGGCAAATGCCGGAGTTTGTGGGATCTTCTGGTGTTTCTGTCCCAGACTCTCTTGACTGGAGAGAGAAGGGATATGTCTCCAGTGTGAAGAACCAGGTATTATACAATATATATTTTGCGAATGCAATTCGATATTTGGTAATTTAGATTTGTGTCTGTATAGCTTTTTATTTGGTTGGACAGCTCATTTTGTTTCTTTTGATAGACAAGTGACAAAGGCTATTTAAAGAAAAAAATTAATTTTCACATTTGTAGCATTTCCCATAAATCCAACCTAAAATAAATAATATTTATCATGGAGGCAAAAGTTTGTTTCTCAGTTAGTTTTCGCAGTTTGTGTGTCCAGTTTAAGTAGTTTCTTCATGCTTTTCTCTGTGCTTTAAGGGTGCATGTGGTGCTTGTTGGGCATTCAACTCTGTCGGGGCTCTTGAAGGTCAGCTGATGAAGACGACAGGAAAGCTGGTCGACCTCAGTCCTCAGAACCTGGTGGACTGTTCCTCCAAATATGGCAACAAGGGCTGCAGTGGTGGTTTTATGAACCATGCCTTCCAGTATGTCATTGATAATGGCGGAATAGACTCTGATTCATCGTACCCTTATGAAGCAGTGGTAAGGTGTTTTCTGCAGGTCCAAGTGAAAAGAAACAAGTGATACTTTCAGAAACATGGAATTAAATTCCATATTAGAAGTGACAAGAACTGTTTCCACAAGAGTTGGCCTTTATCATTGGATTTGTCAGTGTTTGGTATATTTTTAAGAAGCTGCAATCCATTATCATTGTGTGTAAACTAATAAATAAATGTGTTCTACAGCAAGGGCAGTGCAGATACAATCCATCCCAGCGTGCAGCAAACTGTACAAATTACTATTTTGTCCGTGAGGGCGATGAAGAGGCCCTGAAAGAGGCTGTTGCCAACATTGGGCCAATTTCAGTGGCCATTGACGCCACCCACCCCAAGTTCACATTTTATCACAGTGGTGAGTATTTCTTCTCTACACATTTCAACCGATTGCCAGATTAAGGCTCTGTGCACACGAACATGGGTATTTTCAAATCCGGACCTCTTTCTGCGCGGTTTGGCTGTTAGTCCACATGCAAACGCAGTATCTAGTTACTGAAACTGGACTTTTTTAAAAACTCCGGCCAGGGTGAAGATTTTTAGGAACTCTGGTTGCAGCGTCATGTAGATGCTGAATCTGGAGATTTTGCCTTGTGTGCACTGTTCTCTCCTTTGTTTGACGCCAGATTGTGTGCTACTATCTCTTTTGTTTACAGGAGTCGAGTCTATGCAATGGCGGACATAGCTTTTAATAACTCTGCTAATATTGCTTATCACATGTATACAGATACATCTCTTTGTATTGCAGAACAGAGGGGCCACAATGCTATAATACAAAATAGTTAGGCAAGTGTGTGAAGCTATTAGTCCGTAAGTGTATGTACAGTTACCTCTCACTGAGTCCAAAATAAAGGAACTTGTAGAAGGGTTCCACCGAGCCTATGGCATCCCTCACTGCATCGTAGCCATGGATGGGACCCATGTGAAAGTCAGGCAGCCAATTATGGCGTTTTTTTTGTGTTTTCATGTGGACCGTTTTTTTTAAACTCTCCTTTTGTGGACACGTTTTTTTTTTTAAACAGAGGAGGAAAAACTCTGGTTATAAAAAATACCCATGTACGTGTGGACTAGGCCTAAGATTTTCAGGTTGTAAACTAAAGGTCAAAATAACTGTTCTTTTTCATGGCAACTAGTATGTTATCACACACAGGAGTTTACAGTGATCCATCCTGCACCCAAAATATAAACCACGGAGTGCTGGTTGTGGGATACGGTGCCCTTGGTGGACAGGACTATTGGCTAGTCAAAAACAGGTTAAAGTCACACTGAAAATTTAGTTGTCATAACTTACCTGTTTTTAAACAAAACATTGAGATGAATAAATGCAGATGTTGATTTTTTTGTTTTGCTTTGACAGTTGGGGTACTAGATTTGGAGATGGTGGCTACATCCGCATGGCCAGAAACCAGAACAACATGTGTGGCATTGCCTTATATCCTTGTTATCCTGTTATGTAACTAAAACACTGTTGTATGAACAAATCAAAACAAGCGACATATTTTTGTGAGTAATTTCTTAACTGTAAATGTGTGTTATATGTGTTAATTTGTATTTTCTTTTAAACAAAATTCCAAATGTATTTTATGAGTATCTAACAAAATAAATATAGAATTTTAAATGTTTTCTTTGGCTATTTCTGAAGCTTTAAATTAAATATGCTTTCACTCTCTTCAGTATGTTTACAAATGACTTGGTTTTATTCAGTGCAACATCACAACGAACAGTTTCACATGAGGTATTAAAGGATTTTTCAAGATCAGCACACAATGTCCAGTTATGATTGACATTTAGATTGCTGTGATTTTTACACCTTTGGTTGATTAGCCACATTCATAAGGTAACACAAGGGAGAGAATGGCATAAAATGACATAAATGTTCACACCAGCAGAAAGAGATTTTAGATGAGTGACAGATAAAAAAAAGAAAAGAAAACACTTGCTACCTTTCCAGTCTGCTTATCTGAACCATCAATAAGTGCATCTCCAGATGCCAAAAACAAAAACACACACACACAAAAAGCATTGAGAGTGAATTCTGACAGCCTATGTTGTGATCCAACAATCAGGTTTGCTAAAATTATATTTTTATTTGGGTGGTTCATATGACACAGCTAGAACAATTGCATCATATTTGTAGAGACAAGCATATTCAACATTTATTTTGGTCTCTATCCTCACTTTTACACGGTAACACTTTGGTTATTTCTTTTTCTTTCTTTTTGGAGGGATAAGCAATCATAAGATCAGCAAGACCCCCTCTCTTGCTCCGATTGTCATTCCCATTTGGTCTTTATATTGATAAATGTTCTTCAATCGCTCTCTCTCACACACACAAACATACACACGCACGCACGCACGCGCACACACAAACACTCAACACACAAATTCTCTCTGCCTGCAGGTAGGGCTGTGATTTAGTTGTGTTCACGGATTGATTCCAGCACATTTGGCTATAAAAACTTAGTAACACACAGACGCTCCCTGAATGGATGGGATCTTTGGTACAGTTACATCTCAGCTATACGACACATCACACACAGTTGAGGTAGATGAAATTAGAGCTGTCGGGTAGAACAAAAAAGGCCAAACGGGTTCCCCTCGGTGAGATAGCAGAATGAAACTATCATTTCAGATTTACACGCGTTCAAATATATCTGAGGAGGTTAAAAACGACGAGAATATACCGCGATTTATTAGTGGCTTGCTTCATTGACAATAAGTCTGTGTGAACAAAGTGTCCACCAGGAGGCGCCAAACACTAACTTACGTCCGCCATGATTGCTAAATGTGATCCTCGTGACGCTACAGGTCGTCGAGTGATCTCTAACCATCTACCGCTGTAATTTTGCAAAATTTTAATAACCTATATCCATACATCTCTACGAAAAGAGAGGCTTAGTAAACTATTAGCACTGCAACAGGGTGACCTGGAGAGTTGAGACGCACAAGCTTGACACCCTTTGCCCTGCGCACAGCACGCTTACAATTGTTGCTCATTAAACTTTAATTCCCATCCCCTAACTCCCATTCTCCATCCCTCCCCTTCCTCGCAGTGATTCAGTAATGCAGCTAGCCTCTGATCTGCCACCCCTCTTGGTGAACGCCCTAAGCCCATGGGCCCGACCGAGCACCGGCCCCAGCCGCCGAGAGGGCACAGATAAAAAGGGCCTCTTTGAAGTCGGCAAAAGTCGATGGCCTCTTTCATGGGCCCTCTTTCAAGTGCGTGCTGGGAAGGGGCCTCACTACATGCCCTGCAAAGGTTAAACACAGGGGAACGAGAAAGAGCGTTGAAAAGGGGACGATCTCTCCCTCGACGGCCCACCCCGAGAGACTGTGGCGCAGCATGTATGATCGTCGTACAGTAAATGTGGACTGCAGTGAGGAGATCACAGTTCAACACAGCCTAAATATAGAAGCATCTCGACTTCATAGCCACTTGTGTGCCGTTTTGCGATCACGCTGTGTCTCGATCTGTTCAGTCAGGCTGTGGCCTAAAGGGTCTAAACATGCAGCACGTGTGAAGGAGGAACATGTATGGGTACGCCAGCCTAGCTATCGCGATACTAACACAGCGGTCAGGAGATGAGAAACGTCGGACATTCAGGGAGGACAAATATTCATCTTTGGTATTGGGACTCCTATCAGAGACAGGGTCGTTTTTCACACACAAACAACACTCGGTGAAATAAATACTGACGGTAACTAGCGAATAAATAAAATAAATAGCTAGAAGATTAGAAATAAATACATAAATAATTATAAATACACAAAGTGGTTCTCAGTTCATATTCAATTTAAGCTTTTTGTAAGTATTTTTCGTCAGTGTCATTGAGATTTTGAGCTTTTTCTGGTACGAACAGCCATCGGCCAGATTGTGTGCTTGAAATTTGTACAAAAAAACCCCCAAAACCAGATTTCTCCATCCTTAGTGTGACATCTAAGAAATCATTTTTGAAATCGGATGGAATTTGCAAGAAAAGAGAGCGTTCTGGATTCTTTTTTGCAGCCATTTTGTCAGCAGAAATTCACCAACAAGTTTAAAGTCTGTTGCAAAAAAGGGTCACGGCTGCACTTCCCCCACCACCTTGTTTTGAGTTCTTCCTCATGTTGTCTGGATGCGACACCATCCTGTGCATTTCGTAACGAAGGAGTATAAAAAGAAAACAAGCTCTCGAAAAATGTTTTGGTTTCAGCTTCTTTGTCCAGTAGTTTTTCCCTTTAAAGGAATCTCTGAAATATTCGCTTGCATCCTTCTTTGTTTCTTTGGTCATTAATTGTCCATGTGTTGCAAAATCGTCTCTCGCTCTCTCTCACTTTCTTATCTTTATGATAACCCTAAAAATATCATTTTGCCACTGACCTTCCGTCTATCACAATCAACAAAGAAAAAACAGAAACATTTGGACCTTGCACTGATTTTAGACGCTGTAACGAATTACAAAATAAACAGTTTTAATATCTATTCATAACCCTCAATATGCTGATTCGTGAATGATTTCATAAACCCTGTATGTCGGGCTCGTCCTTCGCGATTAAAGCTAAAAATAATCAACGCTAAAACTACAATCAAATCCTGTCTCATCTAGACATTGCGGACATCACTCTCTTAAAGACTTCATCTTTGGTTTCATATGCTGTTGATTTGTATACAAAAACACCCTTGATTAAAAACTCTAGGAGCTACAGGTAAACCTGTGCTGTGCAGAGTGGAAAACGGCTCGTTTTCCAATCACGCCGTGGAGCAGGTAACAGCTGGAGATGCGGTGCTGGACCCTGACGAGCCGGTGGAGGATGGGCGGCCCTCTTCGGTCCAGCGGTTGACGTTTCTGCGGCGAGCGTTCATGAAGAAGTTGCTTACGGTGGAAAGCTCAAGGCCCAGCTGCTGAGAGATGGTGATCTGCAGGTCTTTGGTCGGTCGGTGGTTCTCTCTGAAAATGGCCAGGAGAGTGCGACGCTGCAGGTCTGTGAAGACTAGCCGGGTACGCTTGGGTCCCTGGTTGCGCTCGAGCTTGGACTGCTCCTGCTCTTTACGCTTACAAGCTGGGGAAAAAAGACACGGAGAGAAAAACATCAGTCTTCAAACCAGACCTGAAAATCTAAGTAGGTCTTTTCATCTTTATTAGCAATTTATCTTTGTTATCTAATAGGCTCTACACTTTCTTAATTGCAGAGAAAATAAATAGTCCGTTTCAGTGGAGATTTTTAAGAAATGCCTTATGTCTTTAACAATAATAGAAATTCTTGAAAAGGTTTCAAACTGTAAACAATAAAAAAGATGAGCAAGTGATGGTTGACAGTTTCACCAAGTGAAAAAATCTCTGATTTGAAAGATCGCAACATTTTAAAATGTTGAACATTGCAACCAGATTGAGGGATGACATTTAAGTTCTTTGCTTTTTGTAGAAAAATATGGGGGAAATTATCAAGAAATTATGGTCAAAGGCTAAAAAAAAATCTTTAAAATGGAAACCATTGCATGTAAAATGAAACTGAGCAGCTCTGCACAGAGCAAAAGATGCAAAAGATCAGTTAAAGCTAATGTGGTAAACACTGCATTTTTATGTTTTAATAATTATCATATACAGCTATTATTGTTATATAATATAAGGCTTAATTAAATATTGTGCTGGGTGTTGACCAGACTATTGCCTGAAAACCATAGAGAGTCTCTATCAGACAACTGCCAACTTGATAGATAGATAAATGTACTTTATTGATCCCCGAGTGGAAATTCAGGATAAGGGAGATTAAGCGATAAGGAGAAAGACTGTAAACGTGCCGAACAATAACCATCTAAATCAAATACAAATACAATAGATGGCGAACAAACCAGAGGGAATGAAACATTCAGAAAGTATGTTATCCTCAAAATACACACTTTAATGTTTCAATTCAGCATTTGACCTCTGTCTCATATTTAAACAACTCCCGATCCTCTCTGTCGGCCCCACCTGCTTTCGCCAGTACAACGGCGACCATTAACTAAATGTTTCCTGATGTTGTAATCATGTGTAAAAGGTAGGAATTACCATGCTATAAATCCTGAGCTTCGTACCACACTCCCAGACATAAACATCCCCCCATAGAGTTCTTATGATCGTGGGAGCAGGCCCTAATCATGATGTATACCACTTGTCTCATGTAGCTGAAACGTGATCGAAAGCCTTTTTCATAAACCACCCCCACCCCCCAATTGCCTATCACCCCCCTCTCCCCCCGAAGCCGTACTCCCTGCCTACTCCACCCCCTGCTGATTTTTTTTCGGCCACGGGCTGATAGAAATTATTGATTAAATCTGTGCTGCTCAGACTCCCCGACCTATAGAGGAGCTTTAACCCCTTTACTACTGGATGAAAGGGGAGCTTCTGCGTGCCAAACAACATTTATTGTCAATCTCTGCTGGGCGACAGAAATCTAGATGCAACTATCTCATTTTATATAAAAATAGTTTGGGGCTAAAAATGTAAAAGCAACAGCATCAGTGAAAGAGCCTTTACTATTTAGGCCCCATTATATCTCTGATTCCTTAAGACAAGAGCTTTAGGCTTCAGTGCCTGTGTGTGAAATCCCAACGCTGTCCGAACGCCGAGCTTTAGAGTAATGATCTCTACCCTGCCCTGCGACTGAATTTCTCTCTGTTCATCTCTCTCCCAATCAAAGCTCAGCCAGTTTGCGAAAACACACAGACACAACAAACGAAAGAACACATCCAAACAAAAGACCTGAGGAAAAACTGAGAATAGATTTGTGATATCTTGGAAAACCAGGATAGGGGTTTTAGGTATTATTATATTAAAAATGTTTTTTTTTTTGTACCATGGATGCAGTGTGAGCTGTGTTTGCAATGAAAACTTCTTTAAAAAATTTAATCGTTTTAACTTCCTAATAACAAGTATCTGAAAAGTGCTGATGGATTTTAAAAGGATGGGTATTTGTTGTGTAAATACGGGTTAAAAATCACTGCATTAAGCTGAATCATCATTAAATGTGTCGGTAAGTTGAACTCCTGCTGCCTCTGAGAGAGGAGGCGTGTAGCCGCATGCATTCTAATGTTTGCTCATGCCGTCTTATTCACAGGAGGTGTGTGCAGGAGCCTTCTGCGTTGCTTTCCCAAGGAAATCAATACCAGCTAGTAATTAAACAAAGGGCATGGTGAGAAAAGTCAACACTCATGGAAAGTGGGTTATATAGGGAAATACAGAGGTGTCCACTTATGCTTTTGTGCACAGAAGCTGTGAAAAAAAGCCTCAGGAAAAAATCCATCAAATAGCAATTGGCCAACAGAAAATTCACAGTCAATATCAATTAAAATGTAGAAAAAATATTTCCAAGCTTGAATTATGCGCAAAAAGAAAACAACTCAACGCAGAAAGAAAACAACAACAAAGCTGCGTTTGCATTCATCATCCTGTATGAACTTTTACCAATCACGAAGATTTCCACAATGGCATGTTTAGCGGCTACCACAAAAAAACAACAGCAGGACACAGTACCACTCAGGCCAACAGGGCATTGATTGATTCCATGTATTTCGTTGCATGGAACACCCCTACGACTGAGGGCACAGTGGTCACCAATCAATATCTGTAGTGGTAATGCAAGCAGAATAATTCATTCTGAAGCGTATTTCATGCTTAGGTGATTGATCGCTTGGGATTCGGAAAGATTTCGGGTGAATCTGCGTGTCTGTGTTTGTCTCCCACCCCACAATCCTCAGTGGCTGCTGCAGCACGCCAGCCGACATTTTGAAAACCGCCCCATCCCTGCATCGCCAAACGCACCGCCCCCCACCCCCCCGCCATCGTCCATTCTCATGTTACTGTTTTTCTCTGGATCTCTTTGTGTGCTTTGGACAACAGTTAAAGTTTCAGCCTCTTCAATGTCAAAACATTGTAACACGGCAAGAACACTGGGTTGGAGGTGAAATCTCTCAATAATATCTCACAATTTTTTTTATAGCATTATTGCAGAAAAAAGTGTGTGCTTATTTTAACTGTAATTTGATCAACTGTTGGTGAAAAATAATGTTGTATCTGTGGTACAACTGTAATGGGAATTTTATTTTGATTGCGCTTGATCATATATGTATCACTTCTCACTGTCTTTAACAATACTTGCCCAGACTGACTTGTTAATTTTTGTGGGATTTGTTCTGTTTCACAACAACAATACAGTTCTAATACAATTCAACTAAACAAGCCCAAGTGTTTTACCTTCCAGACGTAAGGACGCCATCCTCTGAAACTCTGGCTCCTGTAGCCAGCGGGACATCCTCTTGAAGGTTTCGCGGCCAGACTTGAGTTTCCCCCAAGGTTTGGGGTTCCTGAGCAGGTCTGACAGAGTGCCCTGAGACCTGCATAGAACCCGCTCTGCAAAAATGGCCTGTGGGATGCTGTACCTCTTCAGTTCAGTGATGATTCTCTGAGCCACATCTTTAGTGTTGATCTCCTCCCCTCCGCCACCATTCTGTGAGCCAGCCAGCATGCCCTCTCTTCCCAGACTGGAACCGGAGGAAGAAGGGGATAAAGAAGGGAGCTCCCCAAGCTTGGAGGCCTGTTGGCTGGGCAGGTGGTGCTGATAACTCTGGTTGTATATATGGGGGTGGTAGGTGGGAGTGTGCTGATGGGCCTCCATTTTGTTTAGCTGGTGGCTGACCCCATGCTCGCCCCCCAAAGAGGGTGGTGTCATCTCCCTCACAAAGTCTGACGCTGTTCGACAGATGTTACCCCCATTGCTGCCCATATGGACCTCATGGCCACCTGGAAGCATCTGGCTACTGTGTCCATTCTGACTTCCCAGGCTACCGTAGCCATGCATGGCGGTCTCCAGACCCGCACTGCCCAGAGGTGGAGACAGACCCTGTCCCAAACCAAACTCTTTTCCATACGACGCATAGTAGTTTCCTCCTAGACCTCGATCTTCTCGCATGAGAGTGAAGCTGCCGATGACGTTGCTGACGGGCAGGCAGGGATGGTGGTGGTGATGATGGTGGAATTTGTCATCAAAGGGTTGGAGGGGTGTCAGAGTGGTGTAGGTGCTACCACAGCTGGTTGGTGCATCCCTTCCATACCCTAGAGTTGCCATGCTGTGGTCATACGCAGGGCTCTGGTGGTCGGACTCCAGGCCCATGCCGGGGCCTCCCAGAGAGGGACGAGGGAAAGCAGCCGTGAGATCTCGAGAGTGCAACATGGCTCGGCTGTCCTGACTGTGCGCCAGCTCTACGTGGCTGTGCACGGACATCTCACCCATATTGCCATCCATGTCGTTACCTTCCTTACTCCGCTTCTTCTTTAAATTCCAGCTGACGTGTTAGTTCTAACAGTCAAGAGTGTGGTTACTGTAATATAATATAAAAACAGTTCCTGATGCTGTTTATATCTGAAAATCTGATTTCAGTGTACTCTCAGAGACATTTCATCACAGCGGCACCATCTTGGGTCATGCAAGCAAATTCTGTGTTCCATAAATGCATCTGTATTTATCCATGAGTCTTGCTTTTGCCTTGATGACCAACGCTGAAAAATAGACAGGAGGACCATGATCACTGATTTGTTATTGGTGATATATTCAGCTTTATTGATTCATCACAAATATTAAAATAGGCTACTTGAACCAACGTGATTATTAATTCCGTTAAGTAACTTTATTAGATTAATAATAGCATACTTATTTATTATAGGCTATCTATTTAATACAATTATTTTAATTAAAAACTAACCTAAACAATCATATCGAGGTTTTAAAACAGGTTGAAACGAATTAAGTTAGAATTGCTTACCTCAGAACGTAGCTTATCCGACTGGACGGCGAGAAGCGAATCAGCCTCTCCAAACACAATCAAAAGCCGATAATGAGATGGGATATTCAACACACCCTCAGAAATTCCGAATTTACAATCACACAACAATCGGTTATATATAACAGCGACTTTTGTGTTTCATCAGCACATTTCGGTGTTCAAAAAAGAAAAAGAAAAAAAAAAAGCAATGGCTCGGTCCGGTCCGTCACCGCCGTTATCCGCTATAGATTCTCTCTCGCTGGACCACACCACAACTGTGAAGGATGCAACGCAAATGAAGCGTAAGGCCGTATGATTTTGTCCGATGTTCGGACTTCGCTATGCCGCAAACAAAAATAAGCGCCGATCTATGGCTAAGCATCGCGCTCCGTCGCTGTCATTATCTCTGTGGTTTTGCCCTTCTGTATCCTCATCGATCTCGGCCCCAACTCTTTCTCTCCTCTCTCTCTTCCCCCAGCCCCCCTCCCCTGTACGTCACACTCTTAAAATCTGACAGATGTGGGGTGAATTTACAACCCTCGTTAACTCCTTCCCTCCTGCGGACCTCAAGAAGCCATTGTCTTAGGTGGGGCTCGTGACAGTGTTCGAATTATATAGAATTACAGAGTAAGCTGACTTAAAAAAAAAAAAAGAAGAAGAAAAAAGAAAGAATTAATTAAGTAGATTTTAGGGCGCAATCTGCTGAGTTTCTCGAGTAGGAACCCAAATTGTCTGCTGGAGCACCTAGCACAAGATCATCAACAAAATACAAGTGGCCTATTTTGTCATACATTTATAATGTGAATATTTAATAAAATGATGGATATTTAGTAGCAGTACGTTCTCGGTCAATTAATGATTTTAGTAGACTACTCCCTACTGTTGCTATGGTTACCTCCTCAAGCCAACGCGATTTTGCATTTGCTGTGGCTATTGAAAATAAGCGCAACGATATTTTGAAGCTAAATGTCAAATTTTATATTTTTATAATATATTTGTATTTCCTTCTACCGTTAACGTGGCCTTTAACGGCCCCCTCGAGAAGTTTATTTTTGTTGATAATACATGTAGAAAATAAAAACATTCAAATGCATTGAACACAATTTAATCCAATTAAAAGGCCAAAACGTTTATGTAGGCTACTGTTAACTACATTTTTATTTTCCCAAGCTAAAGGCAATTAATGAAGCAAGGGACTGAGAGCGGTTGTTATCAGCTGTCAGCTTACCGTGTAGTGGACAATTAACATAAGAGTTTGCTCCTCAATCACAGAAGTGCTAACCAAGATCAATGCACTTGATCTATCCAATGCGCACCTATGACCCTATTTCTGAGAGTACACCCTTTCCTAAAGCACGCGACCTAATAAACAACAAAATTACACTTCTGTCATATTTCCATTAAAAAAACGCAATTTAATGCGCCGTGGGTTTGCGTGCGTCAGACAGAGAGAGGGAGAGATGGGAGTTGATGTGAGTAGGTGTTTGAAACTTGGAATATTAATCATATCTGTCTGTCAGTTTAATTTTTAGAGATGAGCAATTCTAGCGCTTGAAAAATTTTCCAGTGCGATGTGGGACCGCTGTCTTCCCGCAGCAGATGCTGCACTATCGATCCGCGCCGAGCAGGGCTGAGGGAGGGAGGGGTGTGTGTGTGTGTGTGTGTGTACGTGCGGAGAGTGTGTGGCTGGAGGTAAAATGGTCAGCTCTTACCGCAAAAAAAGGTCTGTTTAAGGGTCGAGGTGAAAGTTCACTCACTGCGGCTGAAGAGCCCGATTGAAGATGGAACACTCGAATAAAAGCAACCTGATTCAGAGTGCACTGATAACACTTAGCTACATCCTTCATAATTTTGTAATTCTGATAATAGTAAATAATAATAATTTCCCTCAAACCTTATAATAATGTTATTGCGCATTTTTAGGCCATATAGAAAATGCAGCATAGCGTGGAAATCCAATAGTGTCAGCAAACTCAAGGAGACCCGTGACATTAACTCAACCAAGAAAACATATTAAAAACAATAATATAGCTGGATAAACAATAGCCAATGATCATCAGTATCCTCATCGTTGTGTTACAGTGACATTTCCTCTAGGCTTTACATTTTCCCCCAGGGAATCAATAAGGTTTATTATATTAGGCCATTTTAATAGGATATAATTTCTAAGATTTTGCATTAATTAGAGAGAGCATATCTGTGAGCTACAAGTTCGGTAACATGTAAGGCATTTCAGATTATTATTCACATATTCTTTTCCCTTTCTCTGTCTGGGACACGTATCAATGATCAAACATTGTTCAAAACAAACCGTGGAAATCAAAACAGCGGCCAGCGAGTTAGTAAATTATTTATACCTGTCTATTGAGTTCTTTGAGCCTTTGGTCGAGCCACGTCCTCCTCCCGAGTGGTGTGTATCAAGAGGCCTGCAGGTTAACACGTACATGAGGCTAAATGTACAGAGCTAAGCAGACAGATACTAACAGTGTGTGTTCTAAGAAAGTTATTGCAGATTCAACCCCTTCACATCGGAATCTTACTATCTTGTCTTTGAGACGCTGCAGAGACGGTGTTCATTAGCTCATATCACATATAGCAGCCTATATAATTCAATGTGTTTTATGCAGTGGTCTAAATGCGTAAAACTGAATAAATTAAACGATGGACATGCGACAGAACCACCATTTTCGCAGAAAAATATTAATTGCACTCTGCAAAGTGTAGCTTCACACACACACACACACACACACACACACACACACACACACACACACACACACACACACACACACACACACACACACACACACACACACACACACACACACACACTATTTGTATTGTTTCTACGGAATAATTTTGCAATTCAATGCAACACGAAATGTAATCTGCATTTCGAGGTATAGCCTATAGGCAGATCCGTTTGCATGCCTGGGATTTTCGGCCTCCTGATAAATCTCATGGAGATAAATACTATTGATCACATTTGCAAACTGTCTTGTTCGTGTCCTTCTTGAAACCTTTGTGTCGGATTATTATAATTTTTTTGTTCTTTTATTTTGTGAAAAGACACACCGCAATGCATCTGTTGAAACACGACGGCTTCATATAACATAAGACATATTTATATAAACATTTCATAGAAAAATGGAGAGTAGTCAGTGTTCTAGCCTGATAAGCATTGAAAAATTATTTAAATAATATAGTTTTAAAAACATTTGTGCATGTGAGTAGGCTATAATTTGCTAAATAGCCTTCCATCTCCATTTAAGTTGATCTGTTTGTCCTCTGATTGCAGCGCTTTCGCACTATCATAAAGCTAGAGCCTGAAAAATATTACAAATAATTAAAGCCCTTTTTCAAAACCATAAACAATATAACAAATAAAAACTAACACAAATCTGCTACTGCACTGTGATGAATGCGTCATGAAATTGTGCAACAAGCTTGAATAATAATAAAAACATTTCCAACAAATATTCTTTTTAAATTGAACCAATTTCATCCAATCAAGAAGTGTGTAAGAATAGGCCACCAACCGTGCGACACGTTATTTACATTTTAGCAATAGTTTTTGTCTTCTGTTTTATTTTTAGGCTAATATTTTATATCAATATAAATATTTTTGCTTCGGAAGCACAGGCCAATAGAAAAATAATAAATGAAATCAAACGATAACTTACTACAACCTAAAACATGCATTCAGACGCGAAATATGAAGGGGCTAAAGAAATTAATTTCGTCCAAAAATAATAGGACGCATGGTGAATAATAAAAAGAACTCGATCGATAAAAAAAGTCAATAATTCAATTAACATGCCCGAACCTCACGGAGAGCAGGCCCACAAAACAGAAAAACAAATTCATATGAAAAATAAAACTTTGCGCGCCTGACTGTAGCTAATGGTTCACTGTAACTTTACAATTACAACTTCTAACTGAGAATTATTTAATAACAATGTAACTTTTTAAAATTATATATCTATAAATATTTCAAATAATAATTTTTTTGCATAAAAAAAAAAGATGAACTTTTCTGAAGATCAGTTTAACAGACTGCATCAGGAAAAAAAGTACAGGAATTTATGAATTATCTACGGTGTCCAAGAATCTCGGGGTAAGCTAGGCTACAATTAACTTTCTTTGTTTGGTTTAGATTTTTTAAAGTTTAAACTTGCTTAAAGTTGAAGCTTAAATCTGTATTTCAAACAAAAATATTCAAATTCAAATATTAATAATAATTAAAAAAAAATACCAGGAAAGTTGAGCTATAAATACATCTTACATTTACAGAGCATACACCTACATCTAAGAGCATATTCATACCGGCGTTTATGTCCACTGGATGCATTATTTTGTTTAAAAATAATATATTATGTACGTTCATGCCATACATACAGCTTAATGCTTTGTCCGGAAAGCCTAATGGTCAATCAATAAGGAGAATAATCCTTCACTTCACTAATCTTCACAGATATTATATAAAGAAAAAAATATATATATTAAAGGCCTAGCTATGGGCCTACATACAGGTAGGTAGCCTATTTTATTTATGTAAAGGTATTTATTATAAATGTTTTATATGAAAATAACCGTTTTCAGACAAACCCTGAGAGAGATTTATAATTTTCACAAATATGGAGACAAGACTGTATTAGAGGAGTCTGCTGAATTATTATTAAGGTCATGCTCATATTCAGCTTTCAGTAACGTTTCACTAGTCGCATTCACAAACTCAGCCACAGTGTTAAAGGATAATCTTTTCTATGATTTTACGATTTAACCTCTGAGCCACAGCAAGTGTTCAGCCGCATTCAAATAGGCGCGCGCCCGTGTATTTGGTTCTGTTTATCGATTGGGAAACGTGGGCGTGCAGCCAACATGCAGGATGGCAATCTATTATTACCATTGTGAATTATTAGCAATCGGCGTCTAACAACTGGCCATATATATAATACAGCATGTTTAATATAAATTTCTAAAAGATTTTTAATATTTTACATACTAGTGCATAGCGTTTAAATCCGACTGAACCTAATAACATTACATATATAAACAAAGTAAAGCATTTTAACCCCTTAGTTCAGAGTTTGACGCAACATTGCATGATGCAATTCAGATGAATCAATTTGGAATAAAAAACAAAAACAATGGAATAATTTTTATAATAATTTAACAACATTCAAAGTGAGATTTTAAATGTATAATAATAAAAATAGCGTTAGATTTTAGTTATTAAAATAAATGTATGATGCAAAGCCTTCTCCAAATCAAAAGTATCAGCATTAAATAAAGCAGCAGCCATTTCCAATCTAAAGCAATGCTTAAAAAACCCGCCCCTGCGTCACAACACAACATACAGACACTTGAACATTTCCATTGCACAATCATTCCAACTAAAGCACAAAAAAACAACAGCAACAGCAGAGAACTTCAAACACACACACGCATTGCACATGTAAATACACATCTATGCAAGCACATCATCTGCTTTTTGTCCATGCAAAAGTCACACATTGTCAGCTCGTGAGTGTGAAGGTCTCACATCATTGTTTGTGTGTTTATAAGAACGTGTGTTCTGCACAAGGGTATATCCAGTCTAATAGATGCTCTGTGGGTGGGTGGAGGCTCTGAAATTTCCTTGCAGTCGGTCAGCATCCTTTTCCCTGCCCCTCGGTCTTCCATTTTTTCCCCTCTTCCCCTTTCTCCGTTCATCTCTGCAGATGGCTGCATCCATGTTCTCCATCACATCTTCAATTTTACCATAAGACATCATTCTCCAGAGCCCAGAAATCCCCCATTTTGCAAGTCCCCTCAGTGTCCATCTATTTCCACACAATTTGTCCTGTATCCATTTTGTTTTCCTGCCGGGCGATGTGGTGTCTTCCCTGTCTCAGTGTGTGTGTGTGGCTAGATGCGGTTTCTGTTCCTGCTCTTTTTAATCAGCATGTTAATAAGAAAGGTAACTAATCAATACGTTCAATGGCCTGGCGATTGATACCATCTCAGCCTCCCTCCCCTCTCTCTTTGACATACACACACACACACACACATACACGCCCTATACAATCACAGAGGCTAAATAATCAGCAGAAATAAATATAACTGAGAATACTTTCTTTGGTTTTAGTTCAGTAATGCTTTTCAGTGATTTGTCTACTGGTATCTAAGGAAAGCTAAAGAAGATTTGAAATGGATATTTCAGAGGGAATTCAAGCATTTGCTTTATTAAATGTGAGGGATCTGCAAACACAAAGGATTTTTTTTTTCTTCTTCCTTGTATCAAAGCACAAAGTGATACACTTGTATTCTAACATCAACACCAAGAGTAAAAATATCTCTTAGTGAGTATGTGTATTCCTCACCCCAGGGTAAGGTCTTCTACTACAAATGGCCAAATCCAAAAGGGTGAAAAGAGAAAAATGGCAGAGGATAAAGAGAATTCCCTCACAGAAGAAAGTGCATGTGTGTGTGTGTGTTTGTGTGTGTGTGTGTGTGTGTGGGGGGGGGGGGGGGGGGGAGGCAGCACATTAAACTCACATGCAAACACTGAATGGACTTTAAAGCTGACACTCTGCAGACCCGTGGTCTTGTTTTTACTTCATGATAGTTTCTTTGCAGTGTGTAAATAGCAAAGTTCTCTTATGTTTGCATTTAGTTGACTTTGACTGTTTGCATGTTGTGCTGCCAGATCGTACATTGCTCTAAAGATAAAGGTTTTTTTTTCTATGTACATTGCTTTTTTTTAAGATACAGGATAAACAGTGTGGCATAATGTTGATTACCACACACATGCGCGCACACAGACAGACACACACACACACACACACACACACACACACACACACACACACACACACACACACACACACACACACACACACACACACACACACACATGACATATGAGGACTGTGTATAATGACATGGGTATGACATCGGTATTACAAGGAGAGGGTGAAATATGAGGACATTGGCCATGTCCCCACTTTTAAAAATGCTTATAAATCATACATGATGAATTTTTTTGAGAAAGTAAAATTGCAGAATGTTTCCTGTGATGGGTAGGTTTAGGGGCAGGGGCAGTGTAAGGGGATTGAAAATACGGTTTGTACAGTATAAAAACCATTACGCCTATGGAATGTCCCCATATTTTATGGGTTATTTCCTTAGACATAATGATTTTTATACTGTAAAAACTGTTATTCTCTCCCCTAACCCACACACACACACACACATACACACACACACGCACGCGCGGTTCACTATCTTTGTGGGGACTCTCCATAAACGTAATGGTTTTTATATCGTGCCAACTGTATTTTCTATCCCACTACACTGCCCCTGCCCCTAAATCTACCCATCACAGGAAACATGCTGCAATTTTACTTTCTCAAAAAAACTCATCCTGTATGATTTATAAGACTTTTGAAAATTAGGGACTGCTTGCTGGTTCCCACAATGCAGGTAATCTCAGGTTTTACAATCCTTATGGGAACATTTGGTCCCCACAATGTAATATAAACAAGGGCACACACACACACACACAAACACACATGTTGGTCTATGTGGTTTAAAGGGACTCTCCATAGGCCTAATGGTTTTTAAACTGTACAAACTGTATTTTCTATCCCCTTACACTGCCCCTGCCCCTAAACCTACCCATCACAGGAAACATTCTGCAATTTTACTTTCTCAAAGGCACATATCATTTAGTTTTTAAAGCTATTTGAAATATGAGGACATTTGAAATACCAGTGTAATACCCATGTACTTATACAAATATGTGTCCTCATAAACCACATAAACAGGCACACACACGCACACACACGCACACACACACACACACACACACACACACACACACACACACACACACACACACACACACACACACACACACACACACACACACACACACACACACACACACACACACACACACACACACACACACGAAAGTAAATTTGACTTGTATCATCTTTTATTTATTAATTTTATTATTTAAAAGAAGCAAAAATCAATGTTATGGTAAAGAACTTATAGTGGAACTAGATAGGGCAAATTTGGAGGTTTTAATTTTATGAAAGCACTTGAAGCAATTCTTCTATCAAAACGTTTTCTTGTAATTTTTAGTCATTTTAGGACATTAGGCATGTGGGCAAAATTCAGTCATCGTTTACTCGCCCTCATGCCTTTGTATGACTTTCTTCTGCGGAACACAAAAGAAGATATGAAGATGAGAAAAGATATTTTGAAGGCAAGTAAGTGATGACAGAATTTTCATTTTTGTGTGAACTATCCCTTTAAGTAAAAGGCACAAGACAAGTTTTCTTATTTCTACATTTACAGGACCATTAAGCTTTACCTATCAAATGTGTCTTATTTACATGGTTGGAATTATTAATGACTAATTGAAAAAGCCTAAGTGCCATGTTCCAGAAATCTCTGATATGACAGAAGCCCTATCATATTTCTGGCACTGATGCAAGCTTGTGTTTCAGCTCAGAGCTCTCTCGGAGTTTGGCTTGTGTGTGTGTGTGTTTGTGTGAGTGTCCCAGGGGAGGTTTAGAGTGACCACTGCCCCCTGACCCCCCCTTTACACTGTCACCCCACAACCCAAACCTCCATCAGAAATGCACTAGTCACCTAGCAACAGAGGCCTAGTAGTCAGAGGTCAAAGACCAGGGGCTATCGCAGATATTACACACACTCTAAGAAACGTTAATATAGATCCCCAGAATTACAGTCATCCATTTTAAGAATTATGTCATGGCATCATTTTATACTGTATACATTAAGCCTCCATTTAAGCACTGGAAATTGACTGTCATGCTTGCACATGCACAGGAAACACTGAAATATAATACCTCTCAGCATTAAAATAAAAAATGTTAGGGATAAGTAGTGTCCCCGCACACTTTTGACGCTGACATTTCTTTGTTTTCCGCTGAATGACAACAAAGGGCAACGATGACCATTCCATTTCATCCAATCAAGAAAAGGTCACTGACCTCTGACCCCAACTGACCATGAGAGGAGGATGGGCACGATCCAATCACCTTAAACAGTCCGAGGCAGCACGTCCAGGGTGGAACGAGGTAATGAAAAGAGGGGGGTTGAGAAAGCGACCAAAGAATGGACTGGTGCAGATGCAGCATTAATCTGTGCCTTGATCGGGGCCTGAAGCACCTTGAATGGATGGATGAAGAAGAAAATAAGGGTGAAAAACAGATCCACCTCGACTACATCTGTGCTATATTTTAATCTGGTGGTGATGTGACGAAATTCACTTACCACACTTTCAGCCTGACATCATTCGAGAGGAGTTTAATCATCACTTTCGATTACACAGGAGGCATCACAATATTAATGACCTTAAGTCGTCGTGACATAAGGAATACTCTTTCCGAGTCCAAGCCTCTACTCCTTTAAACTGAGAAAATGATCTCAGCAGCAGGTTATGAGCACTATCTATTCATATCACGGCATCTCACACACCAGTGTTTTAATGAGTCATAAAAGATGAATCACTGCTTGGCCATCTGAGATTTTTGTATGGAGATACAGGTTACTTTTTGGTAGTATTACAGCATGCCGCGAGTGTATCTTAGCACCGTTTGTTGTTTGCTTTCGGACACGGAAATGCTGATGCGTGAAGCCAGGCATAAAAAGAGGAATACTGTAACCTCAAAAGGCCCATTCATAGTCACACCAAGGATGATAACTATAACGATAAAGATTTACTAGTCGTTCTAATTGTAAAAGATTTGGGAAGTCCTCACCACTGCTATTACACTAACGGAACATTAGAATTATATAGTTGGAATAACTTTCAGAATGACTTTTTCCAGCTGATAAACAACAAAAAATGTTGACAATCAAAATCTTTGAGAGTCCAGGCATTCAAAGCAGCAGACATAGTAGCGTGCGCATATAATAAACAGAACATTATGATCTGTTTTTGTGGATGCTAATATTGTCTTATTGTCTTCCCTCTAAATGATGACACTAGCGATCCTTTAGGGACATTTTATGAAGGTAAAACAGGACAGCTGCTCGCAAAAATGCTCTGAGATTAGGCAACTGTCGCTCCATTCAAAAAGAAAAGGCCGTTCTGTACACACACACATACATACATACACACACACACAGATGGTTGGTCAGCACGTGCCCGAAGGAGGGCAGAGCAGTGACCCTCAGCTGGACACTATGGCCAGGTCAGTGACACTCAATCCCTTCTTTCAGGCCAGCTGCTACTAGTTCTGTGCTAATGGCACCTCCCCAAACACACACACGCACACAGCCTTAGGCCCCCTCAATCTGCCTACACTGACCAGTGAAAAGGCAGAGAACGGGGTGGGGTGGAGGACAGCTGGACACTCGCCACTCTCTTGCCTCCTCGGGGGGTGTCCCAGTGTGTGTGGGTACATGTGAGTGAGAGGAAAGCTTAATAGCCTGGTGTGGATGAGAGCAATTGGAAACGAGAAAAAAAAAAGAAGCGGGTCTGGCACACATAGACCCCACAGAGAGGCAATTAGCAAGCTAGGAATGACTGACTTCGGTTGGCCACCTGATTTCCTTCTTAGAATTCATTTTCTTCTAAGCACTATGACAAAACGTATGACCTGACGGCATTTAGCATCGCGGCTACTTTGGCTAAAGTACCCCAGCAACCGCGGGTCCAATGATCCACAGCTCCAGGCTGTCCAGTACCATGGGCCGGGCTGAGCCAGACAGTCAATAAATCAATAGGTCACTCACGCACACACACATGCACACGTCACTGCAGGGCTGTGAGGCCACATGAAACTACCATTGATTGAAGGGGGTAGGGAGAGCGTTGATGGTCAGAGCTGTGCATGTATGTGAGGTTATGGGGCTCACCTCAATTCCTAACACTGCAATAGGGAGTTCAAAATGGCCTCAGCAATGCTTACACAATTAAACACGCACACACAGCAGAGGGGAAAGATCCCGGTGTGCCGGTACCCTTTTATCACACAGTCTAAGTAATGGAGTCTATATTTATCTAGCTAGGGATATAGTATATCAGTTATTAGATGATATTAGCATTTATTTATCTGTCATTGATATTAGATATGTAATTGTCCCTGCTTATTATCTCGCAATCATCTAACACTTAATTTAATCTTTAAAAACACCAAAACTGTATACATTATAATGTGTTAATGCCTAAATTCACTTGTAGCATTTAAAATGATTTTAGTCTGTAGTGTTTTATTTTTAACAGCCAGTTATCCTTTATTGGTCATAAAATTAAAAAAACAATTATCAGCTTATCGGAATTGGATTCATCCTTATTTATAACTATTTTAACCCCTTTTAAAGATGTAGATTTCTAAAAATAAATTATTTTATTGGTATTAATGGTTCTATGAAGAACTTTGAACATCTTTGGAACATTTTAAAAAGGTCTTTTATAGCGGAGAAGAGTTCTTTGAATAATTACAGTGTTCTTTACACTAAGAAAAATTGGTTCTTAATTGTTCACTTTGAGAAAATAGTTCTTCTAATATATATATATATATATATATATATATATATATATATATATATATATATATATATATATATATATATATATATATATATATATGGCGTAACATGAGTGTAGGCATACAGTCAAACCAAAAATTATTTAGACACCAGATACTAGTGGGTACAGTTCATTTATATAAGTGAGGATAGAAAAATAAACTCTGACATATTATACCAAAAGATTCTTCATACAGTAAATACACCAGTAAAATGGATAAACATGTGGGTGTTATTTAGAAACTTTGACCTGACCATGGTTTGCTTAATTGTTTTTTCTTTAATTGCTAATACAAGCTTTTACACCACAGACTCAACAACATGAAGCATTGCTTAGTAATTGGTTGACCTAAATTGTTATTATCTAATTGTTTACTTAAATTGAAGAGTTGACTGGTTGATTGTAATCCATTACATACCTTTCAATCAAAGTTATCTGACATTATCAAGATGAATTTGTTGTGACACTCTTGAGTTCTTGTCATATTTTATTAGTTTTCTAAACTATAGCAAAAGAACTGATAGTGATTAAATGTTGAAGGTGTCTAAATACATGTTTGTTTGAGTGTATATTTCCATACTGTGTATGTTATTTCACTTTATCATAAAAACAAGATGTTCTGTTATGACTTATTAACTTGACTTCTTGAATGTGACCCGCATTCACAAAGATTACGTCTAAGAGGATTCTTGTGTTAAGTTGTCTGCTGATCTGCTCTTTGTTGCAGCGTTTTGTTCACTCATGCGCTCATTGAAAAAAAAAAGCCTTAGCCTGTTCTTTTCTGGCTCTCTTTTATGACCTCGTCGAGTCAACGGCTGCAGTATTGAACATGTTTACTTGACCTACAAATTGGGGTCAACGCAAAGTTAAGTCCCATGCAAAGAACAGAGGCAAACAGTAGCCAATGAGAAAAGGATGTTGTGAACTTCAAAATCTACTTGCTTTGCAAATTGCATTAAAAAAAAAAGACCTAATAAATAAAATACATCAAACGTAAACCTTTTTAGATGTCACTAGAGGTGGCAGGGAGTAGGAGACAGGTGTAAATAAACGCTGGGGCTCTGTCCTTACTCTGTGAGTTGCCATGGCAACGGCTGATAGAGCATCCTATCGATCGCTCTGTCCAGTCTGAATTGTGCAGCCCCTGAACCCACGTTTTTCCCTCTGTGTGGTGATGGGTGTGGATCAATACCTGATATTGTATGCCTCTTTTGCCTTGCGTCTCTCATGGCCTCCGTAATAGTGGTAATGATAGTGAGAGGGAAGGAAAATTAAAGAAAGAAGCCAGATACAAAGACAGCTGGCTCCATTTTGTCACAAAAACCACAGTTCCCTCTTTGACCGAAAGGCACGCTTTTAAAAACAAGAGAACCATCATGACACTTAGCCTGTATTATTCACAATCATTGTGCGGCACTCTAGAATTGCCATATTTGCCGCGCAAAATGTCGATTTTCCCAGCACGGAAAATGTCACCTCTTATTTTTCCCAAACATCTCCCTCTCTGCATATGCGAGCAGCCACGTGGCATTTACCTAATGTAAGGCCGTTTAGTCCAGCCGTTGCGTTGACCGTTATACAAATCACAATGGCCTGGAAGTCCATACTGCACTGTTTCAGTAAGAGCTTGTGAAGGAGAGCGAAGCACGGAGGAGGACCTGCGGGAGCTCGTTTAAATCTGGCCTGAGGGATCCCTGCAGCTAGAGGTCACGGTTGGAGTCACTGGCACTGGATTTAAAGGTGGGGCTCCTTAAGGTGCCTCTGTTGCCCCGAGGCACAGCCATCACAATTCCTGCAGTGCTGGAAATGAAAGGCGGTCTAGGACAAAGGCCCTTTCCTTGCTTATGGCCACTGCTCAGAAAAATTACTCAAATGATTGAGATGTCGGTAACATCTTTCTTTTTCTCTGTCCTCCCCGGCAACACCCTAGTGCGAGTTTAAGAAGAATTACTGAGCGGTATGACTGTTTGAGTCAAATTAGTCTTATATTACTAGCTATATACAGAGTGCAAATACATTGCAAACATCTATGCGTTTTTATATAGCCTACATTCAAAACATGCTATGTGTGTTAAAGCAAACACTTGAGTGTATTGACTCACTCCATATGAGAACATTGTTTACTGATAATGCAAAAAAAAAGAAATCTTTTTTTACACACATAGACTTCCGTCATCCCAGACTGAGGAGTCCTCGATCTCTAGAGACGTGACTGAAGTCGCTCAAGCTGTTTTTGCGTTTCTATCTGTGCTGCATGGATTTGGCAGTTCGCCCGCAGTACTGAGAACTGTGCAGCAGTACAAATGTAAATCTGTGTTCCGCGGGGATGGAGTGTGAGGGGGAGCGGAGTGGCTGCCCTCGCATCCCTGCGAGATGAAAACCCATCCACTCGGAGAGGCACAGCGGCTACCGGGGCAGAAGTCAGGCGCGGTGGGGCCGGGCATGTGGGAGAGAGGAGTGATGGAGGGAAAGTTTTCTCTGCCTCCAGCGCTCTGCATATGTTGTGAGAGTAAGAGCCTGCAGTGAACTTGGCAGCACACTTCAAAACTTTATGAAGCAGACGCGCACACTGCATCCTAATACGAGCTGTGTCTTGGTGCGTGATTCGGGATTCTTGAGATTTGTCAGACGCGGTGCCTTGAATTTTTTTTCCTCTTAAATTCTTGGCTCTACGATATGAGATTTTGCTCGCCTACATTGTTTTAAGAGTGGCTTCTCATTGGGTTTGCTTTGTTCTCAAAGCACACAGATGCATTGCTGAATTAATCATAGTTGATGTTTATCACATTAGGGTACACAGTGTAAATTTAGGTACCAAAGTTTTACCTCAGGCCAAATTACATAACCACTTACTGGGCCATGTTTAAAATTGAAAGAGATTTTGGATGAACTATCATTTACTCGCATTGATGTCGTACCAAAATTCTATGACTATGACTTTCTTCCTTCTGTGGAAACAAAAGATGAAAATAATAATAATATACTTTTGTTTGTCAATACAAAAAAAGGTCAATGGGGTCCAACGATGTTTGAAAGAAAGATTTTTTGGTGTAATTATCTATTATCTTTTAATGAATTAATAAATGTTCTACGAATTTTAACACAAGTTTTTTTTTTTTGTGTAGATAAGATCTACCTGAACAGCTATACTAAATCTCTCATATTTAATATTTCACCTGCCAAAAAAAGTGAATTATAGATACTGACCGGAAATCAGTTTTGTATTTTCAAATACTGGTTCTAGTCTAATGTAAGACAGATAGCACTAGCTGGTTCTGGATCTATGAGTGGGCAGCTTCTGTATTCAATTCGAGGTCCACGTTAGCGAGCCGCTCCGTCCTGTCCAGGAGCTCCATTCACTTCACAGTCAATAGTTATTTATCATCCAACATATTAGCGATTGCGGTGTCGATATGAAGTCCAGCGCTGAAATTAGTCAGTGCCAAGTCTGTAACTACAGCCCAAGGTCAGACACACACTCCATTGACAGGAGTGATGGTCCGCAGCTCACAGGCACATACATCCAGCCCAAGGTCAAGTGTACGGCGCTGCTATTTCAGAAGGGACGCGCGTGTAAAACACTCTGTCATGTTGAGCGATGCCGAGCATGAATTTAGCTTGGTCAATACGCGTTTTATCTCACGTTTTGGATACTAATCAACACGGTATAAGTGGAAGCCATTCTAAAAGATAGAACTTTTGCTATGTTTTTGCTGTTTGGTTAGAGATAAAGTTGCAGTTTTCATCCATATGTGTTTTCCCTCAACATGTCTGATGATGATTGCACATGAAAAAACTACAGTGCTATTCAATGTTGTACTCTTTCAGATACGAACAATGGAAAAGCAAGAACAAAAACACAACACAGACCATCACAATGTCTGACTTCTTGCTGTATATATTAATTTGAATCAAACTAAACTATTCTCTGTTTTTATTAAAATGTGAAATTCTTATTTAAACATTTTTGTTGCCATCCTTTAAAAAAATTAAATTGTACTAAAAGTTTAGCCAAGCTGCAGAATTGCTAATCAGCAGCAAAACATTTTCTACCCTTCTGGCAAGGTCAGGGGATCACAGTCCCCTGCTAAATGTCCAAAGCCCCCCCTTCCCAGAAGCCCTGAGGGGTGATATAACCCCCTACACATAGATACACAGCTAACTTGGTTCGATTGCTTGGTCCAAAACTCGAGAATGATTCCTCCATCCTCCCCCCTTCCCCCACAGGTCTCTTTTTACATTGTACTTTTTAGGTCCAAACTGCGATATGTTTGCATCATCAGCACGAGTACAAAAAGGAAGAGCAGATGCTAAACGGACCAAACTCGGATGTCAAAAACCGAAAGCTCTAGTGTGAAAGCAAAAGGGTGAAGGGGCTTCTGCTGTAATGTATCAGTGACAAATCAAGTCCTGAAGACAGTGTTTCACAGCCAAGCCTCAAACTGCGGATCTGGAATTGGAGTTTGAGACACTTTCGTCTCTGGCCAACTTCTTGGTACACTCAGGCAATGAGCCAACAAATATTCTGGAGCTAGATAAAGTGAAAACTCTTGTAAACAGGGACTACTGCTTATATATTATTGTTACCACGGAGAACTCAAATATGTTTTCAAATAAAAACTCAGCTATATGAGCTGCGTACCAATTGAGAGGTTGGAGCCTTTGAACTGGGATGCAGTCGTGTAAGTAGGTGTAATAAAGGATTTGAAAAAGATGCTGTCAAAAAAAAAAAAAATCCCTCTTATGTTATAATTGATTTAGCTAAATTTTGCATGTGAAAAAAGGACTCACTCACTATTCTGCACTTTATATCCCCATTTAACAGGGAACAGTCTTTGGCTAACATTCTGGTAGGTTTCTCTCAAAGTTATGAATAAACGTCAAAATGATCTGGTCTTTAATAATGTTTATTAACACAAAAACATTATCTATTCATCAATTATCAAAAAAAAAAAAAATATCAATTTACACATCAATCGTGGATTTTTTTTTTTTTTTACATTTTTATTTTACAGTAATTGTTTTATTTTAAATGTAACATCTTTTTTAAATGATAGTACCTTTCAGAATGCTTCAAAACATTCAAAAATAACATTCCTAATATGTTTGCAAAATAGAATGTTTCCTTTAATGTTTGCATAACCAAGAAAATTTTAAAAAATATTATGTTCAGAGAACATTCAGAAACAACAAACTTAATTGAAAAGAAAAAAAATGATTAAAACATTTAAAAAATGTTAGCAGAGTTTCTAATATATATTTATTAAACATCATTTACAAATTGTCACAGAAGAGCAACATCTATTTGTCTGCATGTATAGATTATTTTAGTATGCCACTTTGGTTGTCCAGAAGACAAAGTAACTGTACTAAACAATCAGACTGAAGAGGAAACCTTCAGTAACCAGTACCAATAAGTTGGCCTGAGACAAAAGTGTCTCAAGCTCCAATTCCAGATCTGCAGTTTCAGGCTTGGCTGTGAAACACTGTCTTTGGGACTTGATTTGTCACTGATTAGAGACAGCAGAAGCCCCTTCGCTCCCTTGCTTTCACACCAGAGCTTTTGGTGTTGCTTGACCAGCATCAAGAAAGCCAAATTTAGCTCAGATGATGTATCCCTCTGGACACATATTAAAGTGCATTATTTAAATAACTCGCTCAGGTTCAAGAACATCCGTAAAAAATCTGCTACACTACAGAAAACGGCATGTTTTTATTGGAATCACTATTTTGATACAAACACACAATGTGCATGGTGCCATCTAGTGGAATAACTAAATCTGTACACGGTACCTTATCTGCAGTGACTAAAATACAACATCGCTACTAAAAAGCTAATTATGACACTGAAAGCAAATTATGACTATTTAATTGTACCTCATAGAATATTAACATAAACAACAAAATACACCATTTTAAACTCCTTAGTGTTATCATATGCTATCATATGCCCTTGAACCATAAAACTTGTTTTACAAAGCTTTTCTGCAATTGAATGAATCAAACCAAAAGACATAAAACAGCATGCACCATGGGTCAGTATGTTGCTGTGTGACTGTACTGGAAATATTGTGAGTGTACTAGTCACAGTGTTATTTGGGTACACTGACTTTGCGTCTCTTCTGGGCACATGGCTGGGGATCTTGGCTTAGCGGGAACTCTAACTGAGAGATCTGCAGAGAAAGAGGAAGTGTCGAAAAAGAAGTTCATTCAAGTGTGCTCTTAGTGTACTTCTTTTGAACTAAAAATAAGTATACTTTCAGTCTACTATTTATGTACGTCTCAGAAATATACTTACAAATGCACTTATCGTATTTTCCACACTATAAGGTGCAATTAAAAGCCTTTCATTTTCTCAAAAAAGGCCTTACAATCTGGAACGCCTTATATATTGATCAAGGCGCTTTGTCAAAATGTTTCAGTATGAAAAACTAATAAAAACAATTTAATAATAATTAAATGTTTCAGTATGACTGGTAAACTACAAAACCGCACCACGTCTCTACAGACACTATTCGAATGAGGGCAGCAGCGCTAGCACGGGACATGAACCTTCTTGGTGCTTTCGTTTTATGAAAAGATTTCATACATTTCATCTTTCCATCTGCACACAAACTACCATCTCGCAGCAACTGCCAAAAGATTACCAAGGCTGGGAGATATTGTTAATATGTACATCAACGTTTGAACAACGTTACCATGGGAGTGAACAGAGTTATCAGAACACTTAATAAAGTTTGAATTTATCTGACTGTTTTGTTGACATTCCCTTTAGCACAGCTCCATCCATTTAGTGGCTGCATTATGCAAACCCAGACAAACGTTTGACTGCAGTATCTTCTATTCTACAATCTTAGAAGAAAAGGTTCTATATAGAACCTTGAAAGGTTCTATCCGCGCTACGTAGTTGGAACCCCTAAAAGGTTCACTGCAAAAAATGCTTTCCTTACTTTGTATTTTTGTCTTGTTTCTAGTCCAAACATCTAAACATTCTTAAAACAAGAAGTATTTACTAGACAAGCAAAAGTAATTGTCTTATTTTAGGGGGAAAAAACCTCAAAATTAAGAGTGTTTTTGCTAAGAAAAAAAAAGAAGCATTTTTTTCTTTGATAAGAAATGCATTTTTTTTGCAGTGTTCTATATATAGACCCCTTTTTAAAGGGGGGGTGAAATGCTGTTTCATGCATACTGAGCTTTTTACACTGTTAAAGACTTGGATTCCCATCCTAAACATAGACAAAGTTTCAAAAACTAATGTTGGACGTTTGATGGAGTATTTCTGTGTCAAAAATACTCCTTCCGGTTTCTCACAAGTTTCGGCGAGTTTTTTTCGAGTATGGGTCTACTTGACGTTAATAAGAGCGGAAGGTCCTTGTATGGGCTGTACGGGCTCTTCTCCCGGTAGGGTGCGCGCGCGTGACTAGAGCACGCCGTAAACAGTCTCTCAGATGCAGATCCAGTCGTCCGTGAACACTTATGTGGCGCCGCGCTTCTCTTATTCCTATGGGTGACGTCGAGCGACTTCAACGCTTCAGCACAGCATTCCGGGAAGGCAGCGCTGCATTTGAACCGATTTGAACGCAGAAATGACGGGAAGCTTCACAACATCGTTTCAGTTGCGTCTCAAAATGGATTTACACGCCACTGCTGTCAGGACTTTACCAAATCATACCAAAGAAGTGTGTTTTTGACGGAGCAGTCCCAGCGATAAAGCTTCGGTCCTGCTTTGGAAGCAGCCGGTGAGTTAACTTAAACTGCTTCAAATGTCTCTGCTTTTGGCTACAGACGCATGAGTAAACATCAGTAAACGACACGATCGCGTGCTTCGTCATTCAAATGCTAGTTACTCCATACTAACGGTTACTCCATTGTTGTTCTCTGTATAACGTTACAGTATTCTGACGTGCAAAACCGTTTTGCTTGCTACTTCTAAGGTCTAGTCGCATACAATAGTCCATAAACCGAATCATGTCCTCATACACTGCGAGTAAACACACAGAAATGTGGAGAGGCCATTAAATACAGTAACTTACATACCACAGAGACGGACGTCCTGATGTTGTCGTTTCTCCTGTTCAATTTATTTCTCCCTCAGATTTGATTCTGGATCATTATCTGTATTAGCTGAGATAGCCATGGGTTTCTCCACGCTTGAGGACGTCACCGCTTTGCGCGCTTGTCATTCTTTAGCTCCGCCCACTCGATACGCCTCCAGGTGCTCGGTTTTTTCCGGAAAGACTCGGTACAGCCTATATTTCTTTTATAAATATGATAAAACTAAAGACTTTTCGGAGATATGAAGGATGCAATACTACTCTATAGGTACTCAAGATTGACATGAGATTGACTGAAACTGAGTGTTTCACCCCCCCTTTAAGATAAAAGGGTCTTTGGAGTATACTCAAATATACTTCTATATATTACCGTTTAAGGGTTCAAAATACATAGCGCCGATAGAACCTTTTCTTCTAAGAGTGTATGCGCCTTATAATCAGGTGCACCCTATATATGAAAACAGTTCAAAAATAGGCCATTCATTGAAGGTGCGCCTTATAATCAGGTGCGTTTTATAGTGCGGAAAATACAATAAGTGTACTTGACTTGTACTGACAGAGAAGTGTAAGTATATATGGACTATATGTCTACTCTTTTGATCGAGATATGCTTAAAAGTATAATTAAGTATTCGAAGTATACTAGGCTTGTAGTTGTGTTCAGTCTTATTATTGAGTAGCCCATTATATATTTTTTCACATAGTTTACATAATAAGACTTGCATTTTTCCCAAAAGTTTCAGTCTTCAAATCCATGTCCAGTTCAAGTCAAGTAAAGTCTCAGGTTAGTTGTATAAATAAAGTGCAAAAATAATATATACATAGTAAACTATAAGTGTGATGGTTGGTTCACTTAAAGGGGTACTTCAGCGCTGTGAAGATGAATCTTTATTTAAAATGGATCATTAATGTAGTAGAAATGTGAAATTATTTTTGAATTTGGTGCTTTCTAGACTGAGATAAGAAAATTCATTTTTGTCTCATGGGGGTGAAAGACAATAATTCCCAGAACGCTTCGCTGCCCTTTGAGGCCACTCCCAAAGCCACCGCTACTGATGCTGCATTCACATGCTCTCGGAATTACCCTAGGTAAAAATTGTGCATGATTCAAAAAATTTTAATGGGATGAGCTCGTAATCAGAAGTGGGAATTATCAAATTTCCGATAGCACGTGAAGGCGGCATAAATCACTGTGACTGGATCACTTTCTCCACCGTGTTCTTTTTCACAAAATCAGTTCAGTTATAGAACAGACCGTATAAGTAAAAACTGAATGTGTCTGTCCAATAGAATGTGATTTAGCCGCTGAGAAAGTGTCACAGCACAAACACAGCAGGAGTAGGGCTGGGACGGTATGGATTTTTTTTTTACCGCGGTTGAAAAGCAAGAAATTCCCGCGGTTCAGCTGTAAACCGCTTTTAAACCCGTGATATAAAAAAAAGAAGAAAAAAAAAAGACGCTGCAACAGGCGTGGCTCCGCACCCCCTCTTGCGTCTTGGTGTGAGTGCCACACACATTAATCTTTTTCTATAGTTTGCTCTGTAAATTAAATTGAGAGTATAACTAATACATATATGCTATTTTAAATACTGTACTGTATTCCAGATATATATAGCGTACATTTTACAATAATAAACGCGCAAACATCCATTTCATAAGCATGCGTGTTTATTTTCTGTTAGTGAAACAGCACATAGCCTACAGCCTGTAAAACATTTAAATGATTTTAAGTAAATAATGGTAATCTTAAGAATATAAGAAAATAAATATTTGTTTTATAGCCTATTGCCCCGCAAAGATGCTTCATGCCGTTCTGCGCTTTGAGATGAATTTCAATTCATCTCAATATTATATAGTCAATATTATAGTTCAAAATTATAGTTTTAATTAAGTAGAAAATAGTATGAAAGGAGATATTAAAATAAAAAGTGCACAACTCCTCCTAAATGGAAGCAGGCTAATTTTTCCCCTGTGCAAACTAGCGTGTTTGAGTCCTTGTTCGGGTTAGTAATAACAAAATTTAGTTTTAAGTAGAAAATATATTTATGTAAAGCGATAAACAGAATAGCCTATAGTAAATTGCATATTTTTATACAAATAAAAAAAAATCACGATAATGTCACGCCAGGCTCCAACGTCACCCAATCACAGCGCACACCCTCTCCCGAGTTCTAATCACACACACCTGACCTGCATCACCACTCCTATCCACCACAGCCCAAAAGACACACACACCCCTTCAGTCACTGTCCGGTCTTGTCTATGAGAAGGTACTAACACTCTCTGTTTACCTCAGGACTCCTTCGAAGCATTCCAGCGATCTTCCAAGTCTCTAGTCTGTATCCCCTTGTGTCTCCGTGTCTAAGTGTGTGTGTCTCCAGTGAACTCTCCAGCGAACTCTCCATTATCTATCTCCAGCGATCTCTCCAATGATTCCTACATCCCTCACAAAGACCTGATTCACCTGTCCACCTGCACTTCACTTCAGTCACACTCTCTGGTGCTCAATAAACGCAGTTTATCAACATCTTTGTCTCCCGCAGTCTCTAAGTTGGGCTATTACATTCAGAGGAGACTCATTTACTGGTTCTGGAGGAATCCACCGCTGACGTGGTACTAGGGCGTCCGTGGTTGGAACAATCCTGTCATCTCATGGAAGTCCGGTGAGGTCCTCAAATGGGGAGAAAATTGTTTTGATGGATATCTTTCTGCTCTGCCTGTCCCCATTATGTCTCGTTCCAGAAATATCGCTGTCTGTGCCACCTCTGTAGAAAGCCCCGTGGAGCAGCGATCTGTTCACATTCCCTAATGTTATTCCGTCTTCCAAGACGTCTTCTGTCCTCACTGGGCTTCCAAGCTGCCTCCCCATCGGCCATGGGACTGCGCCATCGACCTGCTTCTGGGTGAGCCGGAAAGATCTATCCCCTTTCCTACCGGAGGAGAAGGCCATGGAGAAAGACCGCCTTTGTGAACCAGTTCCTGGGTTGGGTCGAGTACGCACAAAATTCCCTCCACCAAGCCACCACGGGTCTAACACCTTTCCAGTGGGTACTCGGCTACCAACCTTCCCTGTTTCCCTGGTCCAGAGAACCATCAGACGTACCTGCCGTTGACTACTGGTTCCGGGAGAGCGAGAGGGTCTGGGACTCAGCTCACCATCAGCTTCAGCGAGCCTTGCGTAGGCACAAGATGACAGCCGACCTTCGGAGGTCCGACACTCCCACCTTCCAGCCGGGACAGAAGGTCTGGCTGTCCACCAGGGACATCAGGATGCACCTGCCGTGCAAGAAGCTGAGTCCCAGGTTCATTGGCCCCTATAAGATCGTGAATCAGGTCAACCCAGTCACCTACCAACTCCAACTTCCCTCTCACTTGCGCATCCACCCCACATTCCATGTGTCCCTCCTCAAACCTCACCATCCCTCTGTTCTTCCCTCCACAGAGCCTGATGATTCTGGACTCCCAGCGCTGTGGTGGTCATCTGGAGTATTTGGTGGACTGGGAGGGCTACGGTCCAGAAGAACGTTCGTGGGTACCCAAAAATGATATACTTGACCCCACTCTGATTGAATAATTTCATGCCTCTCACCCCAACAGACCTGAGACCTCAGGACTCCTTCAAAGCATTCCAGCGATCTTCCAAGTCTCTAGTCTGTATCCCCTTGTGTCTCCGTGGCCAAGTGTGTGTCTCCAGCAAACTCTCCATTGTCTATCTCCAGCGATCTCTCCAACGATTCCCACATCCCTCACAAAGACCTGATTCACCTGTCCACCTGCACTTCACTTCAGTCACAGTCTCTGGTGCTCTATAAACGCAGTTTATCAAGATCTTTGTCTCCCGCAGTCTCTGTACCCGTGACAGATAAGGTGAATGTGCTAGTTTTTCTAGCAAAAATATGAAGGCTGGAAAGTAAACCTTTGTTTTTTTTTTTTTTGCGGTGATGTCAGTGAAGATCTCAGACCCGTGGTAGGCATCACGTGACCGCGGTATGGCGGTAACACAGTAACCGTCCCAGTCCTAAGCAGGAGTGATAAATGAGCTGAATAAGCTCTCGTGAGGAGAGCTGAGGTAAACGCGTCCACGCTCACGGCATAAGTTACATTCACAGCGTGTGTTCAGTCTGGCGCGTTTCAGTTCATGCCTTTGGAAGCTTAACTTTTAATAGGAATTAATTTGATAAGTTGAAACACTCACTTTTGTGTTTGTGGGAGAAGCACGATCATTCGAATATACTCCAGAGTTTCTAATGATAGAAAGCCATATGCTAATCGCTGAAGTAACCCTTTAACGAAAACTACTGTTAAACTTTTATGTACTAAATTGTATGTTATTTTAAAAAGCAGGACAATTTTGTACCAAGCTGTATCAAAAAGGTACACTTTTACACAGAAGTTTACTACTGCTACATATTGATATTATTATACTGGCTACATAAAGTATACTTTAAATATACTTTAACTTTACATAAGTATACTTTATAAAATTAACTTGAAGTATACTTTTTTGTAAGGGGATCTACAGTTCATCAGAACATGAACGATGCTGTCAGAATGAGAAATGTTGCATGAGGCTATTTTGCATTTAAATGAAATGACTAAACAAATATTCACAAAGTTCCAGTGATTATACTGGTAAATGTGATAAGTCCATGACAACAAAACAACACAAATACAGGCCATGGGCATTGTATTTCCCACCTTAGGCTCAAAAATGCGTCCACTCCTGGTCCTCCTGGCGTCCACTTTAAGATCAGCAGTTTTCTTTCCCAGATGAAATAAACATCACATAATTAAACATAATTATACACAGATCACTAGAACAGACTGTGAGTGTGGGGAATTTTTTTGCGTTACCTTTGCATCTGTTGTAAGATCCTCCTTGCTGTTTCTGTGAGGTTGTTGTGAGTTCTCCTGAGTTTCTGTAAATGTGACAGACCATGAATAATGGTTGCTGAGAGTTGGAGGTGATTGCCTTGATTAGGTTCATGATGATGTCATTAAACTGGCAGACACAGAGTGTAATAGTCACCTACCTGAGTATTCAATGCCCGCATCAGTGATGACATTCTCTTTTGTCATCAACTCCTGTGAGCAAATAAGTCCATCATTTGAGATTAATATCAATATTTTGTCAATTTGAGGCAGAAAAGGAAGGAAATATCTGCTAACCATTAAAAGGACCCCACCTGCTGAACTGAAGTTTCAGACATCGTCCCATCCTCAAACATTTTCATAGACCATTTTGTACTCACACATACTTCCACATCATCATCATCAGGCTGTGAACACACATAAATACATGTATAGTATTGATCACTTCTTTACATGATTTATGTAATATTTTCTGCTAGGCAAATCAGCAGGTGCCTAGTGTCTTTATCTCACCGGATCAAGTCTCTTCCGCTCAGTGGTGACGTTCATTCTTAGGCTATGAAAAGGTGTGACCACCTCTCCCATTGTAAGATTTACTGGTTCCCTCTCAAATATCAGTGTCGTGTTGTCATCGTCCTTAAAGCCTGGTGGCTGATACTCCAGAGGGGTCACTGAAACACAAATACACTTTGACACTGAATAATACAACCCCAATACCAGAGGAGCCCAAACGTTTTAATATGAAAGTTCAAAAATCAACTTGATTGAGGGTTGTGGGCCAAAAGTAAATGTTGCATTATATTCAACTATGTATTTAATAAAAGAAAAAACACAAAACAAAATATTATAAACAAATATTCTCTATATTTCAATGTAAAACAAAAATGTAGAGATGCACCTTTTAACCAGCCATAAATCGGAACCGGATTAGGGTTTTTAATTTTATTTTGGCTGATCTCTATTCGGGACTTGCACACAAAAAAATGCATTGCAATAATTTCCCCAAATGTCATTTGTGTGGAAGTCTGTTAACAGGACATTAACACAGACCAGAGACACACCAAAGATGGAGTAAAAGAACAGACGCACCAGCAGAGCGAATACTGTATCAGGCACACACATCAAGCTCACTGTTCGTGATGCTCGAAATATAAGGGGAAAAAAATCTGATTATTAAATTGGGGGGTAGGGGATAAGTGCTTTGGAAATTTTTTGATGGCATTTTCTCTTCCTGTTACCTCCTTATAAAAATTAGTGTTTATAACTTTATGTTCAGCGGTACCAAAAGAAACCGCAGCTCCTCCTACTGTCAGAGTGAATTTGCATTTTCATTCAGTCCACCTGCTATTTTTGTTTGGTCCAATGTCTTATGTAACATCATTTCACAAATCTAAAGTCAGACCATTCTGTTTTTGCTATAAATCTTGAAATTATCTTTCATGTATTAATTATAATTATACAAAAACAACTTCTCTATATAAGCTATATGTCTGTGGCGTCTTTGTATGGGTGGTGATTAAATTGCAGTGGTTGACTCTAATTTCAAATGGCTAGAGATATTTTTTTGTTTAAGATCAGTTTCCAATCTACCAATTTGCTTGCAAAAACAATCAGCAATGGAAACTCATTGGTGCATCACAACAAAAATGTTAATAATGACACAAAAAGATAAATTAGAAATTAGGAAATGCTTCAGGGATATGATAGGGCCAAATTAAAGGCCAGCTTTGCCATGGTTTGGCAAAGCAATAAAAAACTAAACAAATATCACATACAAAATAAAAATATGAGACAAACAGTGCACTTCATGAGAGTGGTAAAGTCTGTAGATAGCAGGCGTAGATTTACCCTCATCATAGTAGAAGAGTTTCATGTTAAGGCAGACGTCGTCAGGCAGAGGGCCGAGATTTTGCATCAGCATGTAAAGTTTACGCACTAGCAGCATACTGGATTTCTGGGTGTTGTCACAGGCCATTTTAGTCAAGTTCTGCCCATTTTTGCTGAAAAGAGATATTTATATTCACAAAAGGAAACATTGATATGTGGTAGAGAATAATAATGCTTGACAAATTATATTAGGGCATGCTATGCAAGTAATGTATTTTAGCCTGCAATATTTGAGTATTTTGGGGTTGTAATTCATCATCAATAGTTTTGTTAAAGGGACAGTTCACCCAAAAAAATAATTATGTCATCCCTCACTCACCTTCTAGTTGTTCCAAACCTGTATGAATTTCTTTCTTCTGCTGAACACAATTCTTTTAATTTATTTTGTATTTAGCAGAAGAAAAAAATCATGAGGTTGAGTAAATCATGACAGAATATTATTGTGAACTGCTCAAATAGATAATTTAACTGCTCAAATAGATATGCCACCTCTCAAAGTCCATCTGAGGTCCTTTCTCTGTGTATTTGATTTTAAACTGGTAACATTCAGTCACTTTCTGAAAACAAAAGAAAGAAGTAAAAAGGCTAATTCTAAAATACAAAAACAAGATCATCATGAAATGATTTCATCTGTATTATGTAAAAAAAAGAAGTAATATTTTATGGCATTCATTAAAAAAAGAGAGAACATCGAATCACCTGTGGATTGTCTGGATCACAGTAAATCTGCAAGTAAAAATAGTCACATTTTTATTTTATTATACAGTATTATAAACTAGATACTTCTGCTGCATACATTGATTTTGATTACTGACAGATTTCAAATCAATTAATTAATACTCACTGATAGAAGAACCATGCGCAGCTGATAAAGCAAAGCAGATGCAAAGCGTTCAAAGGTTACTAAAAGTGATGAGGATCAGCCATATAACTGGTTAAGAAATATAAAAGAAAGCTACAGAAGAGTATAAAAGAACAGACTTACATATCTTTTTTGAAGTGCATCAAAACATCCCTGCAACCTGAAAAAGTGATGGTGAGATACTCTTCATGTAGTTTTAATACATGTGTGTCAACTGTCCACTTACCACTGCACTATCTGCTGAGCACCAGGGCAGCTATGCTCTCGGAGTATGAGGACTTTCAGTTCTGTGAAACAAACGGGGGAAAACAGATTATGAAATGTTATGACAATAAAATAATGAAGGATATGTTAGCTGCTGGGATATGTCACTTTTACCTCCAACATATTTGCGCCCATAGGCCTTTTCTGGGAAAAGACCCCTGAGGTAAGTGATGCTCGAGACAGCAATGGCTAGAAGTTTTTTCACAAGTACCAACGACTGCTGATCGGTGGACACCACATCCGGCAGCATCTGACAGTTCTGGAAAAACACATTCAGTAAACAAGTTACTGTTAAAACACATTCAGTAAACAAGTCACTGTAGAGTCAGCTTACGGAAGGCCAGCAAAAACCAAGACAAGCTAAAGTTAAATTCGTTTCAGACTGCTAACGTTAGTGGTATTGTGCTGGTTTCGAGAAACAAATCTTAACGTTACCTGAAGAGAGCGCATTTTCTGTTCACATGCCATGATGATCGTGACAGATTACAGATGATCAGTCAAAAACCCCAAAATTAGCATCTGCAAATATAACGTTAATGTGTTAACGTTACTCGCTTGATGACTTTGGTTACAATTGCAGCAAAGTTTCTGTCAGTTAAAAACACATAGCCGGGTAAAGAATATATAATTATCTTACCAAATAACGTTGGCAATAAAGACGACTTTATCCAAGGGCGAATATATCCTAAACATGGATAATAGCAATTATGTTTGCCTGTCTCGTCTCAACCGACGTTTTAACTGTCAATCAAATTTTGCGCGCCGTCTCGCGCCATAAAATCGTACGTAACGTCACGACAAAAAAGAAAATTGTCGAAACATTAGCAGTAGGAATACACTAAAATGTAACCTCTTTTATTTATTCCTGTCTAATTATGTCTAAGTATAATATAAATAAGCAATTAAATGTGAAGTTATTTAATGCAGACAAATATAATTATGCAAATAATTCAGCATTCAATTTATGGCAAAAAAGCTATACATTTTATTGCAAAAAAGCTATACAAAAGCTATTGTTTCATAATTTGAGAACAGCAACCGCGTACTATGGCTTTATGTGACGTTTTTAAATAATTTGCATTCTCACACCTTTTTGAAGTTTGCATTTTTTATGACATACATATTAGAAATGTATTAAAAATACATGATTGATGGATTATATATGAAGTCTATTTAGGCTGAGGCCTTACAATTTTTTTTTTTTTTTTTACAATTAAAGGAATCTCTTGCATTTTCATTATTGAAAACCTATTGAGAGTTTTTATAATCACCCCCAGTTGCAAAGGCATTGTAGCTTACCATTGGTCAATGATTTATTTTGATATGACTATTGGAAATCTACTTGCTGGTTCTCCTGTCTGTCAAACATCAAACCAGATTTCTATTGGCTTATGCTATGCGTGACCGTCCCCCAACGTGACGTCGCTGCAGCGAACGCCATTTTGATACTGAACACCGTGGGTGGATCGGATCGGGCACGAATAGACAGCAAAATTTACACTCCCAACACGTTTAATAAGCAGCAAACGCCGGACGGACATGTCATCAGATAACCAGGACACGGAGACGCAATCGGAGCAGATGGAGGAGACTCAGGTGGGGATTATATTAGGGCTGCGCCTCGTTCGTTGCAGTCTCTTACGGTCTCTGTCAATTTCATCCACTATAATGTCCTTATGCCTTAATTCATTTTCATTAAAATTACTGCTTATTGCTCACTGACGCCTTCAACAGAAATTTCTCTGATTCTGTGCTGTTTGATTGCTGAGCTGTCACCTGCATGAGTTAAACAAGGTGATAGTCGAACATTTCACAAGCATGAGCCTCCTTTTGATTGGTCATTGAGTTCAGACGTCACGAAATAGCAGCATTTGATAGGTGCATTCTGTCGCTCTTCAGTTTTGTCACACCTACTCTAACCTGATGGTGTCAGTTGGGTTGTATGAACAAAAATAACTGGGGCGCCCATTTTCATATATTTCCGCAAAGTTGTCAATCCATACTTCGAAAGCAGTTGTAGAAAAAAACCCTAGATGTTTCCATTTCGTTGTTCATGTTCAATTTATAACAACATCTGGAGACAACTGTTTATTGACAGTGTTGAGCTAAAATGTCATGTATCTATAAAATGAGATTGAGGACACGACCATGTAGTTTTTAAGAGTACTGTAGGAATTAAACAGCCTTCTTTGCACTTTTCCCCCCATCTGGTGCTGAATATAGTAGCTCATAAATTACTTGTTATAGATCCTTGTGAATCAGCATACTGGACCTAATCATAAGAATATGTTTCTTCTCTATGGGTCTGTTGCATAAACAGACATGTCTTACGATGTAAAATGACCGACTCAGTTAGCCAAGGGTCAACCAGGCTTAGTTTTCTGTATTAAATTAGAACAATCTATATTTTTAAGTTACTGACTTAGTTATGAACATTTCTCTTTTGATGAAACACATTATTATTATTATAAATTTGGCTAGACCTGTTTTTGATCTATACCATTGGGGGAAAATGAAATCCCATTTTCTGAGTCCTTGTAGAGTGGAATAAACTCAAACAGCATACTGCCTTTGTTTTTTAAAGTGCCGTTTTATGAATTATTTGACTCACATAGACTCATAGGGTGTAGCATGCAGAACTTATACTGTGTCATGATGATTTACAAACCTGTTTTTCTGTAACTTGCCTTCTGCTACAATTGAATGCAAATGTATCTTTTAGAAAGCATTACATTCAAGATATGCCCCCTTTGACACGGTCTAGTTATTTGCAAAAATGGTCTTAATCTCAAGCCATGTATTCATAATGGAAGTATTCTTAAATGTGTATACACTGCAGTCTATGTCATTAGACCTTTTGTTGTGTTTTGTTCTTTACAATTATCCAAGCCTCAGTCTAAACAAACCACCATTCCTTAGTTTAGGGCAAAGCAGAGGATGATGAAATGCAACCACACAAACAAGGGTGAAAAATATGTACTTTAGGTCCCTCAAGAATGTGTCTTTCTGTAACCTTCAATATCTGTGCTATGCTATTGCAAGACCTGAAGACATATTTAGATCTTACTGTTGATGAATGGTTTCAATTGTGACAGATTTTCCAGATTGTGGTGTTTGTTTACTTTATCTTGCATTCAAATTGAAACCGAAATATAATTTCCCTATCCAGCAATAGTGAAGTCACTTTCAGAGAGTTGTTATAAAAAACACCTGGGAATCTAATGGCAAGCTAAACATTCATGTTGTACCTTGCCCTGAAATGTTATTAAAGGACCACACCTTTTGAGAATTACAGGAAGAATGATATCATGATGAAAGGGGTTTTGTTTTATTGTTGTGTTTATTATATTTTGAGAGTGAGATTTATTAGTTTGAGTTTTGAGTGTTGATTAGTTTGTTCCGTCTTCTTCCTCATTGTCATAGTTGTAAGACTAAATGAGTGTAAACAGCTTTGCATTGTTTTAATAAAGACTGTTTACATAAACCTACTCAGCAAGCATGTATTGTTTGATCAAAAGTTGCATTTTGCATTTATTTAGGAAGGAATCCTAAAAAAAACCCCCAGTGTATTAGGCCAGGGTTTCCACAAAAAAAGCAACACAACTGTTTTCAACATTAATGAGAATAAATGTTTCTTGAGCACCAAATAGGCATAATAGAACGTTTATTGTGTGCTATATTAGTACTTTTTATTGTATTTTTGATCAAATGAATGCAGTCTTGTTGAGCATAAGAGACTTCTTTCGAAAACATGAAAAAATCTTACTGACCCCAAACTTTCAGCGTACATATAAGAATTTTACTATGAAACTGATGTCTAATAACTACTGATTCAAAAAAATGTTTTCAGGAATCCCAGGACACAAACTCGAACCCAGTGCGGACAGAGGAGGCCAAATTGAAAGCGAAGTATCCTAGCTTGGGTCAAAAGCCAGGTGGCTCTGACTTCCTGATGAAGAGACTGCAGAAAGGGGTATGTTTAAAGATTTTAACATACTTTTTTGACTACAGTTTGTACAACTACCAAGAGACATATTCATACAGTTCCAGGTAGGGATGTCACGGTACCAAAATTCCAGTAGTTTGTACCGATACCATAAAAATGGATAACCGATGCCAAAAAAACGGTTCTCTGTACCAATTTCGGTACCACAGCTAAATGTTTTTTTTTTATTAGATTTTTCATTTAGCTATTTAAAAAAGTTTTTTAATTCTTTTTTAAAAGAGTTTATTATTTATGATGATAATCTTTATAAGTAAATAATACATAAGTATTTAAAGGCTACATGCTGTTTAAAACTAAACACTGTTATAAAAACAGATCAAGTAAAAAATAAGCTTGGCATAATAATTTTTTATTATTAGTAGTAGCCTATTCTTATTACATAGAGTCATAGCTAAATCTACTGTAGCCTAACAGAAGCCTAATATATTTCTGTCAATTTCTTTAAATTAAACCAAACTATTATTTTGACAGGTTTCCGTGAAGACCTTTTGAGTGTCTGTGTTCATCATATGACAATATCATGTTTTCTCAAATGAAAAGGTTAATATCCATGAAGTGACGGTTTATGCATTGATATCTTCATCATAAAGTGACACGGCAGAGGCTAAAAAGACAGGGAGTGTCACATGTATGTGGACATATATCTGAGTGTGTGTGCGTTTGTGCACACGGTCGCTAGCTGGAAACGAAACCGTGCATCTGCGCATCATTCACACAGAGATGCAGAACATGCAGGAGTCATATAGAAATAGTATTTTGCAGTTAAATATTCATAGACAATAGTATATATAGTGCCGGCTTGGTACCAAAGTACCGGTACTTGTGACATCCCGTTCCTGGTGCTTGCAACATAGCCAAAACAAGCAGTACCCTTTTTTATTTCATTAAAATGTAATGTGTTCTAAGTTTGTGCTTTTTTTTGTCTCCAGCAAAAGTATTTTGACTCAGGAGATTACAACATGGCCAAGGCAAAGATGAAGAACAAACAGTTGCCTGCCGCAGCTGGTCCAGACAAGAACATCGTTACCGGGGATCACATTCCAACCCCGCAAGACCTTCCGCAGAGAAAGTCCTCATTGGTTACAAGTAAACTGGCTGGCTAACGTCATCCGTAGGTTTAGAATAAACCCTCTGAGCAAACTTCCAAAACCTCCCCAGCCCCGCCAGACCAGCTTCACCAGGACTGGTTATAATTCTTTTTTTGTTTCATTTGTTTTCATTTGGTTGTTATTGAGTTTTGCTGTCATTTTCGTTTCACTTCAGTAGGTCTAACCAACCTAGCTCTGTTACCCTCCTCAGTGTCCCACATATGGTAGGGAAAAACTAAACCCTCGGTATTCCAGACCCCAGTGGAGCATGATGCACTTTACTCTGTACCCTGTACATCAGTCATATTATGAACAAAACCCTAAAGACTTTATAAAATGATGTTAGATGCTTTTAAAAGTGTCACTTAAGATTGTTTTAAAAGGCATTGTTTTACATAGATAATACTTGACAGCCATTGGCCCCAGATGTACATGTGCCCTCCTCTAATCATTCGCAATTACAAAAGAATGAATGTTTTGTGAGAATTTCTTTGAAAAAGTCAGTGGTTAGAGCAATAGTGTCAAAGCGTGGTTGGTAGGCTCTACACTCTCCTACCTCTGACTCTCTAAGTAAGGCTCTGTTTAACCGAATAACAGCTGCTTATGACTGGATTGTTTTACTATTCTTAGCCTTCATCTTCCATGGTAGGATCTGAGCAAGCGGTTCCAATCAGGCGGATTAGATTATTGTAATCGCAGCTTTTGGGTGTAAACAGAGAATGTTGTAATTCACTGATAATAGCCAAGAGCAGTAATGTTTTTTGTATGTGGCATGATAAGGAAAGGGGCTTAAGAAATTGATCTAGTCTTAGCATACATTAAGCGTCAAAAGTTTTGGATTTTTCTAAAAAGTAGTGGCTATTTGTGTTAAGTCTTATGGGCATCTGGAGTCATTCTGCTTTCATGTACACTACAGCAGTGTATTTATTATTGGGATTAATGGGATTATTTTATTATATTAACACGTATATGTAGTATGATGCACATAATATGACCCTTTTGATAATCTGAGATGCAATCATCTTGTTCGTCTTAAAAAGTCAGTTTGGTCCTAAATATCTTTGTATGTTTTAAGGAATGAGGTGCAGAGGGAAATTAGCAGAATAGAACAGCACCTTTGGTTCAGATCTAAATAGTACAATGTTTCCGCTTCAATTTGGATACGAATAATTGCATATAGTTTACATGCATACAAAATATTGGAAAGTATCCATAGATTTCTTTGACATACAGATTATTGGGTTTCAAACCAACATCAAACATATACAAAGGACTTAATATTATATCCTATGAACCATTTTTTAATTAGTATTATTATTAACTGTGGTACCGTTTCTTATCATTTAGCAAAGTGTCCTTCTTCAGAGGACATGAATCAATAAACCTCTGTAGCTTCTTCAAAGTTTAAAGAAGACTGCGCAGGGCTGTGGTAAATCATTTGAAACTTTGTAGTGGATCTTAACAGCTCATTTATTCCAGGTGGTAAGCCTTTGTACACTCTTTGCGTAGTCCTAGTATGATGATAAGATACCCTTCAGGGGGAAAACTAGACTCAACCTAGGCAGGTTTACAGTCCAGGTGTCCAAGTCAGGATTTACATAGTTTAATCAAGTTACCCCTTCTAAAACCACATACCTGCCTATATGTGGCCTGGTAGAAAATTTGTTTAGCCATATGAAGCTAACAAAAACATGTATATTAATGCATTTTATTCTTGGTTTAAAAAAAAAAGAAGTACTGTACCATCACTATGTAAATTTGACTAAAAGGTGACTTGCATTTAAGGGACTGAATGTGTTTTTTCCATATATGGTTGAGGTGCTGGGGGCAGTTGGCAATACATCAGGGAAATATGATGGTCTTGCACTTAGTATTTGTCACTCAGTGGTATGTGTGGATGTACAATGTTTCCTTTGAGGAATGCGTTATTGCACAATGCTAGGAGATAATCTTATTTTGTGCTGCAGCCAAAATGTAAATAGTCAAACTGTGCATCTGGTGTCATATTTGTGCATTTTGTCGTGCATTATCTGTCTCAGTTGAATTTGTAAATGTTCTTTCCAATCTTCACAAAGCTTGTGTTTTATCTTTTTATTTGTTAATATTCTCTCTCTCTCTCTCTCTCTCTCTCTCTCTCTCTCTCTCTCTCTCTCTCTCTCTCTCTCTCTCTCTCTCTCTCTCTCTCTCTCTCTCTCTCTCTCTCTCTCTCTCTCTCTCATGCTTTTAAATGCAACAAGACAAGAATATCATCAAATCTAGTGTGAGAAATGTAAATATGGGGGTCAAGGATTCTTGCATTGTAATTAAAGAAAGCTTTGTAATTGAATGGATTAAATTCATACAGGTCTTAACTAAAAACCTATATTGCAATGTGATATTCATGTAACATATTAACTAGACCTACAACTTAAGACTCTTTTGATATACACACAAACAAACAAACTAAATGTATTCATGATTTGCATACTATAAAGCATTTGGTGTGTAATTATTTTATCATCCCCATATGTATATGCATTATTGTTTCAGATGTTTGGCTTTAATTAATTTGTGTTTGATAATGGATTTCCAGAGGTTTCCAGAATCATCAGGTTCCTTACAATTATATTTACATGGAAGGATAATCACGAAGCAAAGATAGATGTTTAAAATGAATACTGGAGCTGTCTGAACTTCAAAATAAAGTTTTACATTAATACAAAAACCACTGAGTTGTACTTTTTCTAACGAAATGATAACTTCCACGTGTTTACTATGGCTATATGGTGGTTGGTTGGTTTGATGGATCCTCTCTCTCTCTCTCTCTCTCTCTCTCTCTCTCTCTCTCTCTCTCTCTCTCTCTCTCTCTCTCTCTCTCTCTCTCTCTCTCTCTATATATATATATATTTGTATTATAGTGCAAGTAACTCATGATAACTCATGCTAATGATTACATAAGATACAGTTTTAAAGACTATTTACTGCAATTCTTGTTTTGCTGAAGAAATAATCTGCCAAACGGATGTAATCAAAAAAAGTAAACAAAGACAGTTTACCCAAGTGCATGGCGAGTATATCGCTCATAGTCATTCATTTAAATTTTCCCCTCTAAAACATCGAGAAATCTAGTATACTTTGGAGCTGAACCATCGCAGTCTTTAGGCTACTATAGTTTCAATGTGCCTTTTTTAATGTAGCCAAATACAAAAATCAGCTATTTGAAAAAAAGAAGAAAAAAAACGAACCATGAGAAGTTTAGCCTTAATAATTATCGCTTGTGTTCATATTGAAAAATTTTTTTGTACAGTCTATGGTTGAATTATATTCCGCAAATTCTATTTTACTATCTGTCACTAGGGGGAGCCACTCTTGTTTGTTTGAAACCCATGACAGAAAAACGTGACATTTTTTAAACCCAAACATATATCTTGTTCTCATAAACATCTCTCTGGTCGTTTATAAACAGAATGGTCGTTAGTCCTATACTACGCTCTTAACTGTTAAACATTATTACATTAAATTATTTTAAATACTATTGTTCACGAGAACTCATTCCAAATTCTACATGGGCTTTGCACGAATGTTGGACGAATTATACGTGCAGAACCAGCTGTACCCAAGGCTTCGTTTCGAAAGCGCAGTTTGCGTTCTCTACGTGAGTCACCACTGATTGGCCAAAAGACCAAAATCCCGCCCCTCTCGAGTAATATAAATATCCAGACGTGTTCCTGTTCTACGCTTCCGTCTTGAAAATGAAAAATGTAGAAGGATTGCGTTCAGTTTAAATTCAAGCCAAGTCAAAAAAGAAGACGTTCCCCCTTAAATGCATCGTCGATAAATTGGATTAAAGGCATTGATGTGAATTTGCGAAGATGTTCCCTGGGAGTAAAGTTTCAAACGACATGTTTCAAACATGCATTGGAATAACAAGTCTTAACGTCAACAGCTCTGGCGGGTTTGGTGGCAAGCCACTGGTAATGCCGAAGCTAAACCCGAAGGACCAGTTTACGGGGGACGGGCTCCAAGGCTCGTTACCATCCTCGCCTGGGTCGGATTGCGAGGAACTAGACAATTACTTGTCCCTTGACATGGAAACAAGAGAAACTATTGACATTTTCTTTAAAAACTTTTCAGGACTGCCTCATTCTAAAACAGGAAAAAAACAGGTTCTGTCAACGATGAAGCGGGTTGTGGAAAGTCTTGTGGTAAAGCACGAAATCGCTTACAAAGGTAATTTCATGAGTTAATTATTTATTTGAACATGTACCGCTCTACTGTTTCCCTTTCGCTTGGTTTCATAATGTTTAGTGGTAGATAAGAACAGCCTCACCCTCTGCACACGCACCTGGCCTGGCAGGTTGCTCCACTTTATGCCACGTATTTCCACATTTATGACTCCGCTAACATTTGACTCTCTCAGGTATGATTGCACGACTGAATCTGGAGCAGAATGGAGAAGATGTGAGTTTCATCAAGACTGTGGCAGCAGAAATCTTCAGCGATGGCATCACAAACTGGGGCCGTATTGCAAGCTTGCTGACTTTTGGGGCAATTTTGTGCAAGCATCAGAATGATAGAGGACATGGCAAGTGTGTGAGTCTGGTGGGGGAATTCATCGCTTCATATCTTCTCACTGCCCAGCGGGACTGGCTGCTCAAAAACAAAGCATGGGTGAGTTTGATTTTGTTCCCATTATCTCAGCAGGACTGCATATGTGCTTGTTTTGATTTTGTTTGTCCTTTGTTTGTAACCTGTAATCACCTAGTGTGTTTATATTTTTCTCCTTAGGATGGCTTTGTGGAATTTTTTCATGTCCCGGATACAGAGGCGGTTGTGAGAAACACACTGATGGCCATTGGTAGTGTGGCTACTTTTGGAGCTGCTCTTGCTTATTTGATACGGTGAATCCACATATGGACATTGTGGCGGATGTTGAAAGACTCTAAAAGAGAGAGAGAGAGCAGTTTGAATATATGTTTTTCTTTTCAATCTTCAAAATCCTTTTTGGTGTATTTAAAATCTGGTTCAACTAATGTCTTGGAGAAAAATCTAAGTATTTTTTTTATTAAAAGTAAAATTTAAAATATCCAGATGTTCTGATCTAAATCACAAGTAACGCTTTCAAATTTTTTTTTTCTTCCTTATGTGCAGCTTACACAAGAATCATTTGAAATTCACTTCCAGCAGTGTTCAAGCATACAGACATAATCATAAACTTATCTGAATTGGGAATTACAATATTGTCATACATCAAAGCTCACAACTGTTTCTTGCAATTGCTACAAACTTATGTAGTTACCCATTGTAGTACAACACCTTCAAGTTTTCATGGTGTCACTTCCTGTTTCAGAAATTATTTTTACAATATAATGCACACGCATCCATGCACTTAACTCAAGGTGCTGGCTTCAGCTGATAAATAAGCTTTAAAGCTTTTATCTAAAAGCTCATGGTGGTTCTGTTTTGAGTCCTAATTTAGGACTATGATAGCAGGATGGGATGGTTGACCCAAAAATGTAATTTTAGATTTAATTAGTCATCTCGCCCTCAAGTTGTTCCATATGTGTTTTTATATTTATTTTTTTACACACCGGAAGATATTTGGATGAATGTTGGTAACCAAACATTACTAACATTCTTCCAAAAGAAATTCATACAGGTTTGGAACAACTTGATGACAGGTATTTTTTCTTTCATTTTTTTTTTTTCATTGGGTGAACTATCTCTCTTACCACACGGCTGCTAAATGTCTAAACCTAGAGATGTTTAGATAAGTCTGACAACATGTTTTGGTCACTGACCATTTTCTGTGACTATACTGTTCTCTAAACTGCTAATTAAACTAGCTGATACTATTTTTTTGTTTTGCTTTTTTTGCCTTAGATTGAATTTCCTCCTTAGATGATTGAATTTAATCCTTCACCACAAAGAACCTATAATACACAGTTGTGGCTAGATCATAAGTCAAAAGTATATGTGCTTTATTTAGCCCATTGCTATTAGCTTCAAAGGTTTTCTAGCTTTCATCTGTTCATTTTATTGTAGCAGAGTCGTGTGAATTGCCAAAGAGTTTACATTTCCTGTGTAAACTCCCATTTCAACCTTTGGAATGAGGTTTCGCTGTGTTGCGGAAATGTTTTTGGTTTGGCAGAGTGAAACCCATTGGCACAATGTAACTCATTGATGAGTACTATTCATACATGAATCTTGTTTAAAGAGTTCATTGTGTTGCTTGGTCACATTGTTTACTCACTCTCTATTCAGGACCCAAGTATATTAATACTTCATTATAAATATACAGACCCCTTGCCTTCCTTCTGGCTGTCATCATGAGTCACTGTCGTGACTATTGTAACCAAACCTTTCAGCCACTGTGAACTCAGAATGTATGTTTTTTTTTTTTTTTTTTTTTTTTTTTTTTTTTTTAAATCTGGTTTTGGCTCAAATAGAATTTCATTTTATGAACCATAATCTGTCTGAGATTATTCTTTGAAACACATTAGCACAAATTCATTTGCTTTTTAACTGTAGAATGTGTTTAAAGCATGACTTATAGGACCTCATTGTTCGTCATCATTTCTAATCCTTAGAAATGGGGAAGTTTCTCAAATGATTTCTAAACCTTGTTCTGTACTTTTTGCCTGAAGGCGCTGAATATAGCCAGTTTGGCTTGCTTTTTTAATGTGGAAGTAATGTTTGTATCTGGTTTTGGTTCAAATAGAATTTTATTTTTTTAACCAATATCTGGCTGAGATTATTCTTTGAAACCTACATTAGCATAAATGCATTTGCTTTTTAAGTGTAGAACGTGTTGAAAGCATGACAAAAGACCTCATTGTTCATAATTTCTAATCCTTAGAAACGGAAGTTTCTCAATTGATTTCTTAATCTCGTTTTCTGTCATTTTTTCCTGAAGGCGCTGGATATAGCCAGTTAGCTTGCTTTTTTTAATGTGGAAGTAATTTTTGTCATAGAACCATATGATTTATTTGTCTGACTACACTTCTGTATCCACGGGTCATGTTTTAATGCTGAATTGCCTTAGTTTTAAAATCACATGAGGTTCAAAGAAACTTCAGCAGTTTATATTGTTCAAAAAAATGTCTGGGTCAAATCCCAGTGAATGAAAGCAGATGTTAGTGGCTTGCATGGGGATACCCTAATGAATGACTTCCACTGCCTATAAAAGGGCACAGGAAATGTTTTTCCATAGCAAAAAGGAAATTTATAATACGCTGACATTCCGGAAATATCTTACTATTTTGCATGTGTGTGTCGCATAGATAAGGAAAATGGCTGTTGGGAAAGTCATGAACCATGAGCAAGGCAATGGATCTCCAGTGAGGTTCCAATGACAAGGAAGATGTTCTGACGTCTATGACGTATATGTCAACAGCAGGGGTGTCCGATCCTGCTTCTGGAGGGTCACTATCCCGCAGAGTTCAGCTCTAACACACCTGCCTGGAGGTTTTTAATGATCCTGAAAACCTTGACTTGTTCAGGTGTGTTTAATTGGGGATACAACAAAAGTCTGATGAAAGGAGGCCATTATTGGAAGAGATCTATTTGTGACAGATTATATATCACACCTGGGTAGAAATCTTTTCATTATGCATGCCCACATTTGACAAACTAATGAATGCCTTAAAGGGGTATTTCATCCAAAAAAAGAAAATTATACCATAATTTACTAACTGTCATGATGCTCCAAGCATGTTTGACTCTCTATCCATTGTGGGGTTTAAACTTTTGTATATACAATGAAAGTCCATGTGGACAAAAGTCCCCTAGTTTCATGAAAACATTTCTTTTTCTTTTGAGTTCAAAAGAAGAATGGAAGTCAAACCTATTTGGAGTGACATGACAGCGTGTAAATTATAGTGAATTTGAGTAAATTATAGAAATTTGGGTGGACCATCCCTTTAACTCATAACCAGGATTTCCTTAGGAACATATCTTTTATAAAGGATTTTTTTAACATGTAAAACAATTTAGTCTACTTCCAACTTTTAGAGTTAATTAGAAAAAGAATCTGCAGACAAAAAATGTCCTAAAAAGTTTGTGTTTCAACAAGAAGTCTGTAGTTGAAACCAGAATATATTCACATTCTGGCTAAGCTAAACAATATTTGTTTGAGTGTGCTTATTTGCTCAGATTGGCTTCGTGTCTGGTTACAGGCGATCCGTGGGGTCTAATGAGGACTATGGTAATGACACACACAGGGCCTCACCTGATCCTACAGCTCACTGCAGAAGCACCTGCTGTGGTTACCTGAGCCAGGAGGCACATGGCTGTTAAACTCAGTGGAATACAGGTAAAGCCATGTGACAACACATGTACTAATCTGTACAGTCTTGTGCTATGGTAGTCCTGGTATTTTTACTGGTATTAAATACACAACATACATCTTCAATAAGGGTTTAAAAGCCACTCATTTTTGTGATAGATTTATTTGCTTGGCCAGTGTTTTTGTGGATCTTTTACTGACATAGGTTCTTTAAAATAACCGGAATACATTGATAAAGTGATATGGAACTGAAGTGTGGTCAAGACTAAAACTACTTTATAGCCATGCTGTAATTTGAAAAACATTAGAAAGCCCATCAGCCAATCAGAATCAAACATTCTAGACCACCATGTTATACTGACTACTTACTGTGGATGAAATTCCACTTAATGTAAAGAATAAAGTGCAAATAAATATTGAATGTACAAACATGAATGTTCTAATCCTGACTCCATTTATTATTAGAAACTGCTTTGTTAGAGGTATTGTCTATTGACTTCTGTGAATGTGGAACAATAGGAAGAGGAGCATGCATTATTAAAGCAGGTTTTCTAGCAGAGATGCAGGGAATGCTAGTAGGTCTGTGGAAAAGTTCAGAAAAAAGCAGTGCAAAAAATATACACTATATTACCAAAAGTATTTGGACACCTCTCTAAATCATTGAATTCAGGTGTTCCAATCACTTCAGTGGCCAAAGGTGTATAAAATCAAGCACCTAGGCATGCAGACTGCTTCTACAAACGTTTGTGAAAGAATGGGTCGCTCTCAAGAGCTCAGTTAATTCAAGCATGGTACAGTGATAGGTTACCACATGTGCAATCATGAAATTTCCTCACTAGTAAATATTCAACGGTCAACAGTTAGTGGTATTATAACAAAGTGGAAGCAATTGGGAACAACAGCCACGAAGTGGTGGGCCACATAAAATCATAGAGCCGGATCAACTCTTCAGGTCAATTTTCATGGGTTGGCCCCTTAGTTCCAATAAAGGAGCTCCGAACACCTTTGGGATGAAGAGCAGAGACTGTGAGCCAGGCCTTCTCGTCCAACATCAGATAAAACGAATTAACTAGATAAACAAATAAAATTGATTCAAATGAGAGGAATTTTGTTATACATTAAATAAAAAAATAAAAAAATAACATTTGTAAATCTGGTCTAAATGAAACTGGCAGAAAATACTTAATAGAAAACATTTGGTGTTTAAATAAAAGCAAAGTAGATTAGCTTAAGTTTATTTTTTTGTTAAGGGGGGGGGGGTGAAATTCTGTTTCATGCATTCTGAGCTTTTTACACTGTTAAAGACTTGGATTCCCATCCTAAACATAGACAAAGTTTCAAAAACTAATGTTGGACGTTTGATGGAGTATTTCTGTGTCAAAAATACTCCTTCCGGTTTCTCACAAGTTTCGGAGAGTTTTTTTCGAGTATGGGTCGGCTTGACGTTAATAGAGCGGAAGGTCCTTGTATGGGCTGTACGGGCTCTTCTCCCTGTAGTGTGCGTGCGTGCGTGTGACTAGAGCGAGAGAGCAAATGCACGCCCATAAACACTCGCTCAGCTGCAGATCTACTTGTCCGTGAACACTTATGTTTTTATAGTCTGCGCCGCACTCCACTTTATTCCTATAAGTGACATCAAGCGACTTCAACGCTTCAGCACAGCATTCCGGGAAGGCAGCGCTGCATTTTAACCGATTTTAACGCAGAAATGACGGGAAGCTTCACAACATCGCTTCAGTCGCGTCGTAAAGTGGATTTCCACGGTCAGTGCTGTCACAGGACTTCACCAAATATCCAGATGCTCTGATCTAAATCACAAGTAACGCTTTCAATTACTTTTTTTTCTTCCTTATGTGCAGCTTACACAAGAATCATTTGAAATTCACTTCCAGCAGTGTTTAAGCATACAAACATAATAATCATAAACTTATCTGAATTGGGAATTACAATATTGTCATACATCAAAGCTCACAACTGTTTCTTGCAATTGCTACAAACTTATGTAGTTACCCATTGTAGTACAACACCTTCAAGTTTTCATGGTGTCACTTCCTGTTTCAGAAATTATTTTTACAATATAATGCACACGCATCCATGCACTTAACTCAAGGTGCTGGCTTCAGCTGATAAATAAGCTTTAAAGCTTTTATCTAAAAGCTCATGGTGGTTCTGTTTTGAGTCCTAATTTAGGACTATGATAGCAGGATGGGATGGTTGACCCAAAAATGTAATTTTAGATTTAATTAGTCATCTCGCCCTCAAGTTGTTCCATATGTGTTTTTATATTTATTTTTTTACACACCGGAAGATATTTGGAAGAATGTTGGTAACCAAACATTACTAACATTCTTCCAAAAGAAATTCATACAGGTTTGGAACAACTTGATGACAGGTTTTTTTCTTTCTTTTTTTTTTTTTCGTTGGGTGAACTATCTCTCTTACCACACGGCTGCTAAATGTTGTCTAAACCTAGAGATGTTTAGGTAAATCTGACAACATGTTTTGGTCACTGACCATTTTCTGTGACTATACTGTTCTCTAATCTGCTAATTAAACTAGCTGATACTGTTTTTTTGTTTTGCTTTATTTTGCCTTCGATTGAATTTCCTCCTTAGATGATTGAATTTAATCCTTCACCACAAAGAACCTATAATACACAGTTGTGGCTAGATCATAAGTCCAAAGTATTTGGCTTTATTTAGCCCATTGCTATTAGCTTCAAAGGTTTTCTAGCTTTCATCTGTTCATTTTATTGTAGCAGAGTCGTGTGAATTGCCAAAGAGTTTACATTTCCTGTGTAAACTCCCATTTCAACCTTTGGAATGAGGTTTCGCTGTATTGCGGAAATGTTTTTGGTTTGGCAGAGTGAAACCCATTGGCACAATGTAACTCATTGATGAGTACTATTCATACATGAATCTTGTTTAAAGAGTTCATTGTGTTGGTCACATTCTTCATCATACCAAAGAAGTGTGTTTTTGATGGAGCGGTCCCAGCTATAAAGGTTCGGTCCTGCTTTGGAAGCAGCCGGTGAGTAAAACTGCTTCAAATGTCTATCCTGTCGGCTATCGTCACGTGAGTAAACATCAGTAAACGACATGATCGCGTGCTTCGTCATTCAAATGCGCTACCGGTTACTTCATTGTTGTTCTATGTATAACGTTACACTAGTCTGACGTGCAAAACCGTTTTGCTTGCTACTGCTAAGGTTTAGTCGCATACAATAGTCCATAAACCGAATCATAAACTGCGAGTAAAGACACACAAATGTTGACAGGCCACTAAATACAGTACATACCACAGAGACGGACGTCCTGCTGTTGCTGTTTCTCCTGTTCAATTTATTTCAGGCTCCGAATGATTCTGGATCATATATCTATTAGCTGAGATAGATAGCCATGGGCTTCTCCACGCTTGACGACGTCACCGCTTTGTTCGCACCCGTCATTCTTTAGCTCCGCCCACACAATACGCCGCCAGGCGCTCGTTTTTTTCCGGAAAGACTCGGTACAGCCCATATTTCTTTTATAAATACAATAAAACTAAAGACTTTTTTCGGAGATATAAAGGATGCAATACTACTCTATAGGTACTCAAGATTGACATGAGATTGACTGAAACTGAATGTTTCCCCCCTTTAAGCTCCCAGTGTTTAGTTTTCATGTTCTGGTAAACTTGGTTTTGCTAGTCATGGCAGGTCATTGTTGGATCATCAGGTCTATGACCTTTCCCCTACAGCATGATTCCATGAGGGGAACACGTCACTTCCACATTCTGTCAAAAGCTTTAAAAAATAAATAAATAAATATATACATATAAATTGTGCGCCAACCTCTGACCATTCAGGTGACTTTTTTTAACGCGTGATTTATGTGTTTAATAAATATTTCAATTATTTTTTAATCTTCTGGTTAAATGGTTAAACAGTTCTTAGTGGTTTATATTAGTCAGCGTACTGGAAAATAAATTGCCCTGACTCACTATTGCCTTTGAGTCGCCTGACGTGTGTCTTGCAAGGAGTGTTCCTTGCTTTGTACACAAATGCATGAGCAAAGATTCATAAGTCACATGTGGAAGGCTGAGGTCTGGCATTCATCATGTGATTAAAATCTTATCTGATCTGATTTCCCTTAATCTGGCCCTCTCACGTTTTTTCCTCTTATGGAGGCTTCCTTACTGGATCGTTTATTCTGAGCACATGTAAATGTATAATCCAAAGGATATACAAAATCTTTGTTAGGGTAAGCTTAGCTATACCAATGATGGTACAATGTTGTGATTTATATTTGAGAACAAACTGTATTTTCCAGAATTTTTTTTTTCTTTGAACATTTCGAACCGTTACATTGGTGAAGCAACTGCGGATTTTGTACTTTGTGGTAATGCTGATGTTTCAGTGGCTGTTGAAATATAATGCGGATAATGAATAATCTTTTGCCTTTGTGTGTTTTGATTGTTATGCACACCGAGAACTCCAGTGCTAGTGGTTAAAACAACTGTTTATATAGAACAGCATTGAAGTGTCAGGTATTGCATGCAAAGCTATATCTTAGACGGCAGTATGTTTGTAGAGAGATTTAACTCTAAAGTCACATGTTTACAGCCATAATGAGGAGTTCTACAATGTGTGGTTGCAGCAGGCAACAGGTTTAGACGACAATGTGGTTTGTTCTTATGTTTAGACTGCAAAAGAGTTGAACAAGGCCAAAGTGTTATTGACCTATGCCACACATTCATTGTCAAAATAATTGAATGACTCCTAAACAGAACATATGAGACTGACTGGTGTTGTGAAAAGTGTTGTGCATTCAGTATAATTTTTCGGTTTCCCTTTATTTTGATTGTCCCTTTAAAATATTCTGTTGACTATAATGTTGCACCTACATGTTTACTATCTCTCTTCAAGTTCAAGTGTTTTATTTGTCACATACACAGTTACACAGAATACAACCGGCAGTGAAATGTAAACAGGTCCGCTCCATGGACAGCAAATAACAATTAACAAAAAAAGCACAATAAATTATAAAATAGGAATAGGATAAAGGTGCTATATATATATATATATACATATGTAGAATTATGAATAAATCAAGTAAAAGAAATAAGAGACGTGGAATAAAATAAGTGAGATAAAGTAAACTGGAGACTATAAAAATAAATACGTGGATAACAGAAGTGCAGGAGTGTAATGTGCAAACAGCATTATAATGAGTAGTTACATGGAACACAAGAATAAAGTGCAGTGCAATATCAGTATGTGAGTTTGTTAGTACTGAAGTGAGGTGAAGTCACATGTTTTTAAGTGACAGCGTTCAGGAGTCTGATGGCCTGTGGGAAGAAACTCCTCCTGAGTCTCTCAGTTTTGGCCATCAGGCTACGGAAGCGCTTACCAGAAGGCAGCCGGGTGAAGTGTGGGTTGGCCGGGTGATTAATGTCCTTGATGATTTTTGTAGCTCTACCTCTGCATCGTTTGATGTAGATGTCCTGCAGAGATGGGAGAGCTGACCCTGAGATGCGCTCGGACAAGCGCACCACTCTTTGCAGGGCTTTGCAGTCGTAACTGGTGCTGTTACCATACCACGCTGTGATGCACTGAGTCAGTAAACTTTCTATCGCTCCAGAATAGAAAGTTTTCAGTGAGACCCGGAATTTCCTCAGCTGGCGCAGGTGGTACAGTCTTTGCCTGGCCTTTTTCACCTGTGTCTGGATATGTGCAGTCCAGGTCAGGTCCTCGGAGATGTTCACACCCAGGTATTTGAAGCTGTTCACTCTCTCTACTGGTGTCCCGCTGACCATGAGAGGGGAATTTGACCGTTGCTGTCTCTTCCTGAAGTCCACAATCAGTTCTTTGGTCTTGTTCACATTCAGAAGGAGACAGTTGTCTTGGCAACAAGATGTCAGTTGCACTACCTCGTCCAAGTATGCGGTCTCATTGTTGTTGGAAATGAGGCCCAGGACAACAGTATCATCCTCAAACTTGATGACAGAGGTGGAGCTGTGTGTGGACAAACAGTCATGCGTGTAGAGAGAGTAGAGCAGGGGACTGAGGACACAGCCCTGTGGAGCTCCCACACTCACGGTGATGGAAGTGGAGGTGAACTGTCCTACTCTCACCACCTGAGGTCTGCCAGTGAGGAAATCTTCAATCCAGTGACAGAGAGAAGAGTTCAGTCCGAGATCCAGGAGTTTGGTAGTTAGCTTAATGGGAATGATGGTGTTAAAGGCTGAACTATAGTCAATAAATAGCAGTCTTACATAGTTCCCATTTTTGCTGTCGATGTGTGTGAGGGAGGAGTGGAGGACGTGAGAGATGGCATCTTCAGTCGATCTATTGGGACGATAGGCGAACTGAAGAGGGTCCAAGGTGTCAGGGATGGAGGAGCAGATGTTGTTTTTGATGAGTCTCTCAAAGACCTTCATGACTAAAGACGTGAGAGCCACTGGGCGATAGTCATTTGGGCAAGAGGGTTTACTGTTCTTAGGGACAGGGATGAAGGTGGATTTTTTGAATGAGGTTGGGACCACAGATGTAGCAAGGGACTCATTGAAGATGGATTACATTTTCAATCTCATTGAAGATTGACTCATTGAAGATGGATTATTGAAGACTCTCATTACAGTGTTGGTGTATTAGTAGACTGGTAGGCGTATGGTTAGAATAAGTTGACACACTGCAAGGTTACTTGTCAGTAGAATGTCTGGGGGCAGTGTTGGGGAGTAACCAGATTACATAATTTAATTTTAAAAAAATGTAACTGTGATTAGTTACAGTTACTGAGAAAAAAATGTGGAATACAGTTACTTATGAAAATGTTAATGATTACAAAAGGGTTATATTTGAATATTTTCTTTAAAAGGCTAGGATATATAAAAATATTTAGTTGTTTTGCCTGTGCATGATGTCTTTTAGTAAAGGCCGTTTAGTAAAGTGATGCCTATTCTGATGCTTTTGATTGCTTCTCTTGTTTGAATTTGTAGCGCACCACATCTGCATGGCAATCCATGCAGATGTGGTGCGCATGGCAATCCGCTTAAAGCTTCAGGCTAACCAGTCTGCAAGTTGCCACCTTTGCAAGTGATAAAAATGCGTTCCAGTGCTGGAAATTAGAAAAGTAATCAAAAAGTAATCAAATGTAATCAGTTAGCCTACATTACTAATAAGGTACTTGACATATTTACACTATGTATTACATTTTAAACAGGGTAACTTGTAATCTATAACCTATTACATTTCTAAAGTAACATTCCCAACGCTAGATCATCATAGAATTAGCAGATATTAAGCAGACAGTCTACTGTCAAAATAAATCGTTACCGATTTGTTTTATACCATGGCAACTCCAGCTGTATTTTTTAATACCACCAGGTTTGAAAAAAGTGATCAGTTGATTTACCTTTAAAAAATTAAGGAAACACATTGCCGTGACATTTTTAAGTGATAAACTTTATGCGTATTTGAAAAAAGTTAAGTTATTTACATAATATTTTTTTTCAGTTACACATGACGTGTATAATTTTTTAAGGCAACGGGTTCCTCACGGTTTTTAAGTTGTCAACTGATCACTTTTTACAGTGTAAATAGAGCATATTATGAAATAATTTGAAATAATTTTGTTACTTCAATTGTAATTTCTGCGGAAGTCTTTATTAATTAATTCCAAATTTTATATATATGATATAATATCTGTATATTTATATATAATTATATATATTATGGCCTGAAAATGATCTAGCAATAAATCACCACTATAACACATTGTGTGATGTCACAGTGTTCTTGCAAAATGGCTTGTTACTTAAGATTTATGTAAATTATTTTTTATTCATTCAAGCACTATTATATTCTGTTCTGTTAGCTCCTGTGCTTTTTTAAGGGATAAAAAATAAATAAAATATGCACCTTTTCAGCATTTGGATGATGTAATTTATGAAAATCATTTTTATATTAATTTAAGTACTTTCACTTTAAGTTCTCTATACTATCTGTTTCATTGTGTATCTCATCGTGCTGTTTTCTGAGAAATAAAAACCAATACTATAGTGTCCAGTTCTCTTTTCTTTTTTTTTTGAATAGCGTTCACGTTGCATTTCAGTTCCCAAATGCTTTGAGGTAAATTCCTTCGCCCACGTAGAAATATATTGAGTTACACTTTTCCTTATAAAAGATTCGGGTAAGGGGTGATTAACTTCTTAGTACTTTTACCACTGTCCAAAACTGCATTACTTTAATCAGACCTGCAAATATTTGTAACCTACTGTTTTATTTTTATATTATGTTGTTATATTTGTTTTATATTATGTTGGTTTCTGTTTGTGAGAGTATACTTTTTTGTTTATTTTGTTCACCGAGAAATAAAAAAAGGATGAATTGCAGATTTAAGGGGTGATGAATTAAGAAATCAACTTTCACTTGAGCTTTTGATTTATAAAAGGTTATGGTAATATAAAAATATCCTGTAAGTTTCAGAGCTGAAACCTTCCTTGTTAGTCAAAGAAAAACTTTTATAGACACCAGGCCCAGAAAACGATCATGTGTTTCATCCTGAAGTAATCATGAGACGAACCACGGCTCTACAGAATAAAAACAAGCCCATTGATTCATGGAGCTGTTCGGATCGCGCTAGGCAGCCAGACGATGTATGCATGTTCGCAATCGCTTCATTTAACTGCGGAATCTTTTGTAAACAAGTCTCAGGTCGAGCTGGATTTGTAGACATATTGAGATTAAAACACAATGTTGTGCCTACTATATTAGATCCGACAGGAATGGTGCAACACACTTATGTGAGTAAATTTTTATATGTAATAGTAACCCGGGGCTATGTGTTTTCTAGACGGGCTACCAATACGTACGCCCGTCGGCAGGCCGGTGAATCTCAAATAGTGAAATAATATTCCTTTTTTGATCTGGGCACACACACGTGTATGTGTGTGTGTGTGTGCGGTACGTGGTTATATCCACCAATCTGGTGGGCCAAGTAATACAAAAATAATATTCCAATCAATCGCGGGTTGATGAGAGATAAATTATTGTGTCTGTTTGATAAAGGTGTTTGCAAGCTATGTGAGAGAAGAATTATTCTGGTTACCGCTTTCAAAACAATCCCTCACTCATGTGAACTGAACTGACAGGGGAGCTGAAGCTCATTGAATATGCAAATCTTAGCCATGTGCGTTTAATTCCAAGTCTCCAGTGCGGCACGCCCATCAAAACCCAATGTTCAGGAGAGAGCCTCAAAACCAGTGTAGAAAACAGTCTATTAGTTATTAGTTATGTTTTTGAATGTAAAAACTACACAAATATCATTAGTAATTTTTAAAAAAAAGCCAGTTCATGAGCACATTGCTCCTGTAACCAACCAAATAATAAAAAGATGATTGAATGACCCCAAAACACAACCAGACACTGACAGCTGTTGTCATAGAGGGATGACGTTTAAGAATGATCCATTAGACACACTCCTGTATGTGGCTTGTACTTTGATCTGTCTGGTGAGGTTTATCTGTTTAATCGTAATACCCAAACTGTCCAATTAGAATCAAATGTTTAAGAATCACCGAATGAACACAGATAGTAATCATGAATTACTGGATTTTTTTTTAGTGGATGAGATCATGTTGGAAGGGGAAACAGAAAAAAGCAGTCCTCTGGAATTTTATTTCTACCCGTGCAGTTCTCCTTTCTATGTTTCAAAGATCGAAAATGTCTGGAGTTTTTGTCACATGTTGCCAAAAAAAATAAAAATAAAAATAGAGAAACAGATCCCAGCCAAGAGGGAACATTCTCAGAAATGTTCTGGCAAGGTTCTTTCAAAGTTTTAAACAAACATTCTTCCAAACATTAAAAGTGTTTATTCAAAGTTATATGGTCTTTAATAATGTTTGTAGAATGTTAGCACAAATATACAGTCTTGTTCAAAATAATAGCAGTACAATGTGACTAACCAGAATAATCAAGGTTTTTAGTATATTTTTTATTGCTACGTGGCAAACAAGTTACCAGTAGGTTCAGTAGATTCTCAGAAAACAAATGAAACCCAGCAATTACAGGTAAGTACTGTGACAGTTAGAAGACATCTGTGTGAAGCTAATCTATTTTCAAGAATCCCCCGCAAAGTCCCTCTGTTAAAAAAAAGGCATGTGCAGAAGAGGTTACAATTTGCCAAAGAACACATCAACTGGCCTAAAGAGAAATGGAGGAACATTTTGTGGACTGATGAGAGTAAAATTGTTCTTTTTGGGTCCAAGGGCCACAGGCAGTTTGTGAGACTACCCCCAAACTCTGAATTCAAGCCACAGTACACAGTGAAGACAGTGAAGCATGGAGGTGCAAGCATCATGATATGGGCATGTTTCTCCTACTATGGTGTTGGGCCTATTTATCGCATACCAGGGATCATGGATCAGTTTGCATATGTTAAAATACTTGAAGAGGTCATGTTGCCCTATGCTGAAGAGGACATGCCCTTGAAACGGTTGTTTCAACAAGACAATGACCCAAAACACACTAGTAAACGGGCAAAGTCTTGGTTCCAAACCAATAAAATGAATGTTATGGAGTGGCCAGCCCAATCTCCAGACCTTAATCCAATTGAGAACTTGTGGGGTGATATCAAAAATGCTGTTTCTGAAGCAAAACACAGAAATGTGAATGAATTGTGGAATGTTGTTAAAGAATCATGGAGTGGAATAACAGCTGAGAGGTGCCACAAGTTGGTTGACTCCATGCCACACAGATGTCAAGCAGTTTTAAAAAACTGTGGTCATACAACTAAATATTAGTTTAGTGATTCACAGGATTGCTAAATCCCAGAAAAAAAAAATGTTTGTACAAAATAGTTTTGAGTTTGGACAGTCAAAGGTAGACACTGCTATTTTTTTTGAACACACCCCTTTCAACTAATTGCCCAATTGCACAGCCTTAAGAGCGTGCATATCATGAATGCTGGGTCTTGTTTGTTTTCTGAGAATCTACTGAACCTACTGGTAACTTGTTTGCCACGTAGCAATAAAAAATATACTAAAAACCTTGATTATTCTGGTTAGTCACATTGTACTGCTATTATTTTGAACAAGACTGTATATTGTTCATTGAGCGTTTTATTTTTCTTAAACATTGTAGTTGGATGCCCACCAAAAAAACATAAAGTAACATTCCTATAAAGTTTGCAAATGCTAAAATGAAATGCTCTCTTAAGGGTGCAGTGTGTAGTATTTATGAGGATCTATTCAAATAAATGCAATATAATATACATAACTATGTTTTCAGTGGTGTATTACGAACTTACATAATGAGCCATTATGTTTTTATTACCTTAGAATGAGCCATTTCCATCTATATACACCAAGGGGGTAATCTAGCACTCGGAAAGCGTTCCATCACCTGCTGTTAGCATCCCATTGACTCCCATTCATTTTTGAGTCACTTTGACAGTGAATAACTTTACATCTGAGGTGTTTAAAGACTCCATTTGTCCATTGTTTATTTATAAAAGGAACACGACAATGCATGAAAGGCTGCATTACCTTGTATCTTACACTATCGCCCCGTAGAAGCTGTTTTTGTAAAAATAGGCTAACGATTGGGTCATAACCAACGCGACTCTGTCGCACAGTAGAGAAATTACCGTATAGAAAGGAGGAGACGCTCAGAAGCAATCTTTTATTGTCTATGAGACAGTCGGGGGGACGTGGAAACATAAAGTCTGATAAAGTCAAGGGAGAAGAATGAGGAGAAGCCCATAGTGTGACAAAAGCAACGGGACAAAACATTTAAACAACGTGATTCAGATTTCACTTTCCACAACTACTAGAAGACCTACAGCTGTCAGACAGGTTAGCTCACGTCACATCTACGTCGTCAAGCTCAGTCTGAGCCTGCGCAGTTCGCTCAGCCATCAGGAAGTGAGTGCCTCTAATTGACCTTATTTTCCGCCGTTGACGTCTATGGGAACACTCTGTCCATTTCTTTTACTGTCTACACTCAGAAAAATTACTCTTTGAATGAACATAAAAAAATCATGGAAAGTATTTCCACATGATTAACTTGCTTTATTTCAGCATTATGCAATTCTGTAATTCCAATTTAATGTACTTACGTTGGATCAACTTATTTACTACACTCTAAAAAATGCTGGGTTAAAGTTGGGTTGAAAATGCACCAACCCAACAATTGGGTTGTTTTAACCCAATGGTTGAGTTGTTTTAACCCAGTGGTTGGGTTAAATGTTGCTTAAGACAACCCAATTGCTGGGTAAGAACAACTCAACCATTGGGTTAAAACAACCCAATTGTTGGGTTGGTGCATTTTCAACCCAACTTGGGTTGTTTTTAACCCAGCATTTTTTAGAGTGTATGGTTGGGCACAGCTTAATTTAATAGTGTCAGCTCAACTAAACAAATTTGTTGTAATCTTGTTGTATTAGCTTAAAATCATTTAATCAAAACTACTAAAAATCATGGCATTCCAACTAGATAAAGTAGGATAGGATAGAGAGAAATAGAACTGATGGCCACATTTATTCCATGGGAACTGTGTCACATGATTTAGTTTTCTTTATTTCTATAAAAACTATTAGTCAACATCACTTGATCACTTGCTAATTGTAACACGCAAGCAATGATAAAGCATTTATCATCACTGGCATTAGCACAGTTTCAGCTCATTGAGAATAGCACAGCTCAAAACCACAAGGTTTACACTTCACTATAATGGTTACCTCAAAAAAATCAAAACAACATAACACAACTTTTAAATGTCCAATATAACTGTCAAATATAACATCAAACATTAACAGGTCTTTCCCTTCACTAAAAAACACATTAAACAGCACTTCATTTCAACATTTACTCTCCTGAGGCATCCCTATGCAAAGCATGCTGGGAAATAGAAATACACTGCCCAGTTCAGTCAGCGCAACATAAATGATTCATGTAGTCTCAACACAAATGGTTTAGGTTAACTTAACATTTAACAAATTTTATTTAATTTACCCTAATAAAATCAAGTAAAATGACACAAGTAAAAAATGAAAGATTTGTGTTGTTTTAGCTTATTTTATTTAAATTAACTCAGCAAACAGCTAGAATCATTTTTTTTTAAACTTTTATTTTATTTCATATTGTCAGATGCTGTCATACAGTATGTCACGGATTAACATTTTGATGGTACAGTATTTATAGTGCAGTAAAGTGTCATGGGCGGGTCTACAGATCTACAGGTCTAAAGTCCATGGATATCTTTCATCCCAACAAGGAACCTGTGTGGGGAAAAATCCTTATCTCTGCAGTCCACATATACATTTGGATATCAATATCCTTGGGCAGTCCCAAAATATATGAGTGTGATCTCCCACCAGGCCACAACCCCTCCAACAGTCAGATGAATTATTGCTCCATTTTGATGTTATGAATGGAGTTCTAAAATATCTCATTTTGATTTTCCATCCGAATTCCCTCCAATTAGGGCTACTGGTTACCCCGTGTCCTTGACTGCATGAAGTCTCCCACTGCTTGTCTGTAATATTGTGTTCATTTCTAATTCCCATTTTTCTTTAATATCTAAATTATTTCCTTTAAATTCTTCTTACAATATTTTGTAGATATGTGAGATGAATTTTGACTTTACTTTTCCTTCTGTTATTGATATGAAGAAACGCTCTATTTTCGTTGGTAGAGAGAGCCTTTCCCGTTCTTGATGATTTTGGAGGTAATGCCTTGTAGATACCTGAAGAAGTCTTGGTTCAGTAATTCATATTTATCTTTGAGTTGTTCAAATGATTTTAAGGCTGCTCCGTCAAACCAACCCGATCACACATAAATGCGTATAAATAGTACGAGTGTGCAATGTCGTGGAATGTATATGCCAAAACTCATTTTGGCGTGCATATGATACGCTGTTTTTCGCGTGCATATGATACGCACTTTATGGCGTATATATGACACGCGCTTGGGTAGGTTTAGGGTAGTGGGGCGTATATATTTCACGCGCCTGGGTAGGTTTAAGGTGGTGGGGTGGGGGGTTCGTATGTATAATACGCCATAAAATGCGTATCATATGCATGCGAAAAACAGTGTGCCATAGACACGCCAAAATGAGTTTTGGCGTATACATTCCACGACATTGCACACTCGTACTATTTATACGCATTTTTGTGAGAATACCCTGGTCAAACAGCTGGTCCAAAACCACCAGACCCCTTTCCGTCCATTTCAGGAAACCCTTGTCCAGCCTAACTGGGGGGAACTCACAATTGTTTGCTATCCTTATAGCTCTGGAAATAGTCATGGAAATTTGTAGTTTCTTCCTCACAATTGACCATATTTTTAAGGTGTTTTTACTCCATACATTAGTAATCTTCTTTTTCCCCCATATGTCTTGGTTTAGGAATGGAACTGAATCTAATGGGAAATTTGGACATTCGCTCTGCTCCATTCCGACCCATATAGTGTCAGTATCTTGGAACATCCACGCAGCCATTGATCTCAGTTGAACTGCCCAATAATATGTTTTAAGGCTAGTCAAGTCCAGGCCTCCATTTTCCTTTGGGCAAAGCAGTCTTTTAAAATTAAGTCTGGGTCGCTTTCCTTGCCAAATAAATTTGGATAGCCACTTATCTAATATAGTAAAGGAGGCAGGAATATATATGGGTAGTGATTGGAAGAGAAAGAGCAACCTTGGTAAAATGTTCATTCTTATAGTTTCTATTCTTCCTATCAGGGAGAGTGGAAGAATTTCCCATCTACTAAGGTCCGCTTTTTTGTTGCCCAGTAATTTCCCGTAATTGGCTGTAAAAAGTTTTAATAAGTCTGTCGTTATGGTAATTCCCAAATATCTGAATCCTTGGGACCAGTGGAAATCAAGCCTTTCTGATAATTGGGTTGGCCAATGTCCAACTAGCATCATTGACTTCGATTGGTTAATTTGATAACCACAGAGTTCTCCATATTTTTTTAAGGTGTCTAGCAGTGCAGGGACAGAAAGAGCTGGATCCCTTATATAGGTCAGGATATCGTCTGCATAAAGAGATAGCTTGTGCTTCTTATTTCCCATGTCTTTTATGCCTTTTATTTCCTCATTCTGTCTTATAGATGCTGCCAGGGGTTCAATATTTATCGCAAATAGCAGAGGACTAAGACTTGAACGTCCCCTTGCCTAACCCCCTGTGTAGGTCAAAGAACTCAGAGCAGCATCCGTTTACCCTGATGCGAGATTTTGGATTTCTGTAAATAACTTTGACCCAATCTACAAATTTTGGGTGAAATCCCATTACTGATAGCGTTCTGTATAAAAAAATCCCAATTTACAGTGTCGAATGCTTTCTGCGCATCAAAGCTTATTAACATTGATGTTTGTTTGACTCTTTTAGCGCAAGTAATTATGTTTAGGGTTCTTCTTATATTGTTGGCTATTAGGAATAAATCCGGTTTGATCTGGCTTAATTAAAGTGGTGATATGTTTTTGAACTCTCTGTGCTAAAATACTTGTCAGTATTTTCTGATCATTGCATATTCAGGCTAATGGGTCTATATCTTTCGCAGAGTGTTGGGTCCTTCCCTTCTTTATGGATCACAGATATAATGGCCTGTGACCATGTCTCAGGAGGAATATTCTTAGAGAGAGAATATCTAAACACCTTAGTTAGTACAGGCGCAAGGTCATTTATGAAGCACTTGTAGAATTCTCCAGGAAGCCCATCAACTCCTGGAGATTTGTTGCTTTTCAATCTTTTTATAGCCTCTCTTATTTCTGTTTCTGTAATTGATGTTATCATCTGTTTAGATGTTTCTTCTGATAGTGTGGGAAGATTTAAGTCAGTAAGAAAAGTATCAGTATCCTTTCCCGATGTTTGTAATCTGGGTTCTTTATATAAATTTTGGTAGAATGATGCAAAGGCATCTGCTACCTCTTTGGGTTGAGATACTGTTCTACTCAGTAGGATGACAAACCTTGGATACAGTACAATTAGCTTGAGCTTTACGAAGTTGAAATGCTAGAAGCTTTATTCCCCATTTCGTAATATCTCTGTTTAGAAAATCTTAAAGCACCTTCAGCTTTATATGACAGGAGTTTATCTAAGGCTTTTCTTGCCTCCTTTAGTTCTGTGGTAATGTTGCTCATTCTTGTCTTTTTGTGTTGTGTCTCTAAAAGCTTTATTTTATTTTCCAGATTTAGTTGTTCCTTGAATTAACCCATTCCCTTCTTACTTTAATATGCTCATTCTCTGATAAGTGGGTTTCTTGTAATAGTGCAATTGAACATTGAATTTTTTTGAGTTGATTGAATATTTTCTTTTTTTAATCCATGGACATTATAGCTTACTACAATCAGTTTATCCATGTGGATAACAGTATCCCATGATTTTGACCTTTATAGTTGACATTACTTTTCCAAATGTAGACCCATACCCGTGTTAACAAAGCGTTTTATGTGACCGCTTAATTGTACGAATAACATATAACTTCCACCATTGTGGAGAACAAGAACTCACAAATACAACAAGAAAAAAATAAACAACTTCCAAAAACCCAGCTGTTCTGAGAAGCATAAACTCAGTCTCAACAAGGACAGGGTTGTGACCGCGGTCTCTCTGGGGATGTGCACACAGTGGTGTTGCAACTATCGTATAGCTTACGCGTGATAAGTTGCCTGTAATATGGCCTAGTGTAGACGTCGACGAAAAAGAAAGAAAAGAAAAATAAATAAATAAATAATAATAAATAAACAAAAACCGCTCTACTGAGGAGAACCCGTCCTCTCCTATTAGTTATCTTTAAATAATAACACTAACCAAACATGTGTTACAGGGTAAGTTAAATCGTTTTATTTTTTTTATTTTTTTTATAAATCACTATTTTACTCACAGTTCAGAAATGTTTAATTTGTTAATCGATGGCCACCATGGAGAATGCTCTTCAAATCCGCGTTGGTCATTGAATTCGCTCTGATTGACGTTGAAGCCTCGATCCATTTGTTTTTCAAAAGTTCCGCCTGTAGTGACTCTCTTTCGTTCAACTGAACCTGGATACCCAGCTCTCCGAGCGTTGCGGCCGCGTCTGCGAGGGTCGTGAAGGTTTTCGTTCCACTTTTCGGGTGAATTTTCAGCTTGGCAGGAAATGGTGATTGAGCTTTGATGTTCTTCTCCTTAAGCAATTTCATCACGTCTCTTACTTGCTTGGGTTTCTTCTGGATGTCTGACGTGTAGTCCTGGTCAAAGAAAATCCTCTGTCCGTTATATGGCACTCCTCCGCGATGTTTCCATGCTTCTTGGATTACCGTTTCTTTGACTCTGTAGTCCAGAAATCTGACGATAATGGATCTCGGGGGGCTCGCTGCGTCTTTCGGTTTCATAGTCAGCGAGAGGTGTGCTCTCTCTATATTTAATTTGAGCTCTTCTGGTAATGTCAGCGAGGTTCGGATGAGATCATTTACAAAACTCAGCATGTCTTTGTTGGTTTCTTCATCTTGTTTCACGCCGTATATGCGGACGTTATTCCGTCTGGCTCTGGACTCTAGGTCTTCACATTTTGCGGACAAGCTGGCCCCTCTTTGTAGCAAGTAATGAAGGGCTCGCTCGTTTCTTTGCGATTTGTCTTCTGCATCACTCAGCCTCTGTTCGTATTCAGTCACACGCTGTTCTAATTTTGTGATCCTTTCGTCTACTTCGGCTTCTATTCTTGCTAAGGAGTCTTTAGTGTCTTTAGAGGCCTCAGCGTGCTCCTTTCTTAGTATTCGCAGCTCGGCTAGCACTGCCGCCATGTGCTCTTCTCCTCCCTCGTCCTTTGGGTTCGGTTGTTCATCTTTTTTCGATAATTTACCCTTCTTGTCTGTATCTTTTCGATTGCAGGCCATTTCGATTGCTTATTGTGAGTATTTTTTTGCAGAAAATAAGGTTTATATTTAAAGTTTGGCTAGTTTTTACAAGTTCTCCTCTGGGAGTGTAAAAATCAGGCTGCCGCCTCAACCATGACGTCACAGGAAGTCTCCTATAATTTTTTTGAGTGTATACACCGCGGCTCCCCTTACAGTGAAATCGCTATTTTGCGCCACCATGTTTCTACAGCATACTATAGCCCTAAACGGGCAAATTGCTCTACAGAGCGCAAGCTACTCTCTGCTGTCTCAGGCGACGACAGTTTTGTCCTGTGTTGGTCACTGTAGCTTATGTGCTTCGAAAGGGAGGTGTGAGTGGTGGGCAATTGCAATTCACAACCTAATTGCTAGATGCCGCTAAATCACACAGTGCACCAAAGAAAAAACATTTTTAAAACATTTTAAAAAAAACAAAAAAACATTCAGGTAACATTCAGAAATAATGTTTTCATAATTTAATAATGGGAACATTAGCAAAGTGTTTTTAGAACATATATTTTGTACTTGTGATGCTGGAAATTCACACTTCTTTATTAATTAATTATGTCTATATGTGTGCTCTTTGCAGCTCATTACATACCAGTAGCTTTTAGGAATGTGTACAAGGAAATAAACAAAACAATCATTTGCATCCAGGAAATGATTATAAAATTATTTGCAATTATTTTGCATGATGCATCTGTGGTGGGCGAGATAAAAAAAATGTTTGTGTGATGTCTATGCATTTATAATTATTTTCTATCATGAATTTCAAAATACCCATGCATTTCTGTCAATGCAGCCAAAGTGTCCTGGAAAAAGTAAACAAGGAAGAGCTTGCTGCAGCATGTTTGTTCCAGGGCGTGTAAAACTTTGCCTGAGAAGAAATGTAAATAAAGAAACATTTTGCTTTGACTAACTCCTCAGAAGATGGAGGTTTTATGTTGCAGGTGATACAATGTAAACACAATAAGTATAAAGGGATAAAAGAAAAAGGCATGTCAGCTGTTTTGCATGCATAAAGCTGTAAATAGGCCAAAGGTTCTGAGGAACTTGCAGGTGTCTTAGTTTTAATTTTTTATTTTTTACTCATCCATATATCAATATACAACATTTGTATTGAACATTTCTGTTGCAAAAACACTGCCATCAAATAGGGGTTTTGTACATTCCAAAAACTTGCTATTGCAAGTTTTGAATGCCTACCTACGCAAATTCCTTTCTGTTTTGTTTTTTGAGAAAAGTAGTGAACAATGTTCCAGAGGACTGTTGACCGCCAGTAAATATCTGTGTATATAGAAACAGTAAATTCCACGGCAACTTATATAACATAAACATTTTTTTTTTTTTTGATTCACCTTATCCACTTGAGTGGAGGTGTGTCAGATAACCTTCAGTGCATCTGAGTCTCAGATGCACTGCTGGCAAATCAGATTAAAGAGTTTAAACATTCATGCTATAACGTGCCCTCATTATGATTTATGTTAGGCGTGGTAAAAATCTTGTCTGGCTATCACCAATCTTTTAAGATTGAACATTGGTCTGGCAAGTCTGCTTTGTGTTCTCTACTGCACAAGAGGTGTGATCAACGAGCATATTTCAAATGACTGTACGCAATTGGATAGTCCTTCAACCAATCAGACCACAAGAGGCGTGAACAACGGACATCCACCCATCGCTTCTCTGTCATCGTATTAAACCTGCTAATAGTGCGCCAGCTGGATATGCCAGTTTGTGATTGGTTCCCACAAATGTATAACAGAAGCAGGATAAATGAATGTACAGGTTTCCATCCTGATCAGGCTGGGTTTACCCAGTCTAAAAACTATAGTATATTCTAACTATGATAAATTTGCTGTACATTCATCTGAGTGCCTGTTGCATTGTTTAATATCATTGAGGAATGGTTATAGGTTTAGGGGCTCAAAAATATCAATGTTATAGTAAAGATATAATTATACAAACCTATTACACTATAATAATTATGTAATATGTTTCAGTGTATATCTTGCACTGCAAGAAAAAACTGCATATTTTGTACATTGTAATTCAAATTTTTTTTTTTTTTTTTTTGCGAAAACTTTAAAGTCTGCATGAACCAGACATTGCAACCAACTTAAGTATTATGATGTATTTCAGAGGGAGACAAAATATTTCATAAAAAGCGGGGCTTGATTTTGGTTGGTGGGTAGTGGTTAAGAATGTTTTGTCCAGTCCGTCAAAATGATATCATCAGATAAGGAATGCCATTCCAGATTTTTTTTAAAGTTGTTAATCACAAGACTAATAATGTGTGCTAAGAAAGTAAATGTCTATATATTTATTAATTTGTATTAATTTAAATCCAAATGACAGCAATTTATGTTTACGTATATGGTATTTGTTTGAAAACTACTTGTTTGGACTTCTCATGCACCGGCAGCACCGCCCCTTTAATTTTAATTTTATAAATGTTTTAATATATGTTACGCCCCGTGGCTCATAGGGACGCAACAAAGATTGGGACACACACGAAAGCCGAAATAAAATACCAAATTTATTAACAAAATAGAACTATACAGAAAAGAGACAGTATTAAGTATAACAGTCAGGAATCAGTGTGTTGTGTAAGGAATGCATGAAAGGGTAATGTGCTGTTGTAGTGTTGGATGTACCAAAGAATCAAAGTCAAACAAAGCAATAATCAAGTCCAGCCTGCCACGCCTTTGGGCCTTTTCCTCAGACTCCTTTTAACAAGGCCCAACAGGATGTCAGCAACAGGTGTGCTTAATCAAGCTATCTGAGAACAGCCAGTTGAGGGCGGAGCCAGCAAACCATCCTCCTCAGCCTGGGGAAACCCCACTAAACACAGGAGTCGTCACAATATACAATAATATCACCTGCCATGTCTGTTCAATGATATGCAATTTTAGTGGGCGTTGCCTTTTGTTTGGGGTGGAGCAGTCCTTTAATGAAACAAAGCCGTACATGGGACACAGTGCCACCAATTGGTAAGATAAATATCCCTTTTTAACATGTATATTTTGAAATAATTTTAAACAGAGAATATGTTAATGTGCATCAGTATGTAAAGAATTATGTTTGATTGTTTAAAGATTTATTTAGTTTTTATAAAGCTGTGTTTTTTGTTTGTTTGTTGCCTCAGGGCAACATTGTGCAGTTTGGCCACTTTTGTTCAGTCAATATCATAGGGTTAGAACCATGTAGTGCATTCAAATCCTCCTGGGAAGTTTGTTTTTGAAGCTCGGAAAACATAATGAAGGCACATTATGTAATTTATTATTATTATTATGCTGCCACACAGAATGGTGGGAAACGTTGTTTGGTCATTCAAGCCTATCAGCTCATAAACTTGCTAAATGATAGTCTTTTATGGCAAAATTTATCTCTCTCTTTTTCATTATCTGTACACATAATGCATACAAACTACATTGTACTGTCAGCATTCAGAAACCAATTATCATGATTAAAAACTATTTGCTTCCGCCATTGCTTCCCACTCATAATTACGACTTTTTGGTGTGCGTTCATGTGCGTTCAACTCGTACAATCTTTCTGACATGACTTGAACGCACCAATAGTCAATGTTTTTCTATCTACTTGCAAAAAATGGACACAAGAACATTAATTTATGGGCAGAAGGAACATGATCGAGGGTCATTCCTTCTGACAGTGAGCTTGAGGAGAGTCAGGAAGACTGGATCCGTGAATCAGTTACAGTGGGACAGGGGACAGTCAGCAAAGTAACGTGTGTATGTGTTTGCCTGGCTTATATGAATATTAACATTTATACATGAGGTGTTAGTTGTAATTAGTAGTATTTTTTGTTGATTGTTTGATGTTTGTGATTGGTTTCAACCATTTGTGATTGATGATTGTCAAAATAAAACTATTTCTAATGCCCCTTGAAGTTTTAGTACCCCCTCATAACACATTGTTGGCAACAAAACCAATATCTGGTTCATGAGAATATTATCATGGATATATTATGGATATATTATCAGCTCCCAAAAAATTACCCCCCCCCCCCCCATAGAAAATGAATACCTACTAATTATACGATAAGACTTCTTGCCCTCAAATGCATAGAATATAGATGGATTCTGATATGATCATGATTTAAATACTTTACCATGTTGTAAGAACCAAATAACCTTGAGCTCAAGATATTTATCCTCTGATAGGACACTGACCTTGACCTTGTCAGTGAACTTGACAGTAACTATAAACATGTGAGAACTTGTCACTGTTCTGTTCCCACGACCGACTCTTATTTCAGATGATCTCTCTGAACTCTTTTTTCCCATGCAGGGTTCGGTTACTTAGAAACGCATTTTCAGCAGGGCTTTGTTGTCATTTTCACTTCAATCATCTCAATATCTCAGTGCACTCACTGGAAGTAGGCCTGAAGTTTTTAAATGCTCCTCCTCTCTTTAAACTCCCCCACAGATATTTACAATGTACACAGTGCTGCCACACTCCTGCTATACTGTGCCTGTAATGTCACCTACAGCATGACACAGCTTGTCCTGTTAGCTAAAGTTACCAGCATGGCACAGTCTGATCCGTTGAAAGCCGCAGCCTGATGTTTTGATGTCATTGTGTTCTGGCGTTCATTGATCTTGTTTACACGCCTCTCTGGGAAATAAAAGCTGGCTGCTTCAACTGGGGGAGTTTTTCCAAACAATAACTTTTCAGTGACATGATAAAGCTACCAGAAATCTCGAAAGTCAGCCTTTTTCTTTTCGTTTTCGTTTCATTGCTTAAGTTTGCGATTGTATCAAGTTTTTTAATCAAAAGGAATTGAATGTACTTCTTGTGTGACTACCATTCTTTCATCTTTCGGTTCGTCATCATCATTGTCAAACACATTACTCACATAGCCTTGCTAAATAGATCAAATTCTTCTGTGTAAAGATTTTATTTAGAATGCACATTTATTGGTATATTCAATTAATAGACACTATTCACCTCGAAAGAACAAATGGCAAACATAACGTTAAAGGAATAGCCATCAGAATTAGTTTAAATCAAAATGTGACAAACAACAAGCTGACTGATAAGTGCATGCAGAGGCATGCATAAAGACGATGTGGTTAGTGGCTCATAGTTTCAGTCTGTGAGTGTTGTTTAGGCATTTGGTTTAGTTTGGACGGTATCTGCCTCTAAACAATAATGTCATAAGGTAAGGAATGATTGGCATGTGGTACACCCTTTTATGTGCCTTTATAAAGGAGAATACACCTTTACTTCTTTCTGTTTAAAGACCAAAATGACATTAACTGGAGTAAACAATAAAATCTAGGGCTGTCAATGTTAATGCGTTAATGCATGCAAATCATTTTTTTACAGTTAAATGCGTTAAAAATATTTAACGCAATTAACAGCATCGTTTTTTTCTTCTGTCATTCTTCGGATTGGCTGGATCACATTCATGTAAGCGATTTTAAACCATTCAAACGAAAAGACAAAAGATAACGCGCTGTCTGTAAATGTCCTCACCTGCAGCACTCGTGTTAAAAAATGAAACCAAAACGCCTTGATCAATTGCCCCCCAGGTGGTTGGTCCCAGTATAGCTCATATCCCCTGCCCCTGCTTGTATTCGTGTATCAAATTACACTTTGAATAATTTTTCCCAAATATGGTTTCTATCATTTTAGGCAGTTTTTATCACGCTGATTTCATTTCATGTGTTCGTTTTTTAAATAAATTTGGTTTTAGTTAGTTATTTGATGTTATATAAACGGGGGGTGTGACTCCATGATTGACAGCTTCACTGAGTCAAGTTGTCACTGAGGCACCAATGGAAATTTTCTGGATTTTCGGGAGGAGATTGGCACTTTAGCTTAATTTCTACATAACCGTTTATTTCACACCGACCTACATATCAACAACCTTTATTCAAATATTATTCAAATATTTTGTAAGAATATTTGGTAATTGAGCGTTTTATTTGTAATGACACAGTGAAACATGCCAAATTGTGCTATTTTCATGATTTAGCACATTTTTATGTGGTTCAGATACAATAATATTTTGAATTAATTATATGAAACCAATTTCCTTCATTGTATAAACTCACATTTTTTATTTCAATAAACTCACAATTTTAAGGCAACCAGGTTACTTAATTATTTAATTTAAAACAACATTTTAATGTTTTTTCAGACGTTGACTGCGGTAATGTGCACAGACCTCCGCGGGGGCCAGGTCAGTACCCCCCCCCAATCCCCCCCCCCCCTGTTGGAAATCACATTCGCAGGGGCACTGTGGTGCGATCGAAAAGAGCACTTTCACTTTCAAAGGGGCAGGGGCTCGAGCACCAGTCTTAAATGAGTTAATAAATCTTAAATGAACATAAAGAGTTGATCTGAATGTGATGCATGTGAGATCCACGTCATGTTCAGCAGCCGCAAATCTTAAAGTGACAGTACCACTAATGCTGTCTGTCATTAATGTGTTAATCAGAGAAGGGAATAGAGAAAATAAATCACTATTGTCTTGCATAAATAATTATTGTACCTTTAATAAGGATTTATCTATATTTAATTTGTAGTTTATGCAGTGCAGACTGTTTGATAACTTTATTCAATTTCTGTATATTTCCTACCTGTTAGACGGGTAGGAAGGCCACAGGTAAAGATGACATTTATTATGGGTTTATGAGGATTGTTTTGAGTTCACTTAAATTAAAAGTTACATGATACTGGCCTTCGTTCATAAGAATATGCTATTAAACAAGTATGTAAAATGTACTGTCTTAATGTTTTTTCTTTATTAATTTGGAGATTAACAATGAATTACAATATAGTATGTTAAACATGTATAAAAACTTAAGTGTTTTAAATTCTAATCAATCATGTTTATTCACAGAAACAAACTGGTGGAGAGATTTAAAATGCTGCACTATTGATTTGAATGCTGCAACACTCATGTCTGCACGTATGCCATGACAGGATGTGCAATTAAGAACAGAATGTGCTTGACAAAGACCCAGCCTGATCTGCCGGTGATTTGATTTTGCCCTAGGCTGGAAACCTGTACACGTTTATCCTGCTTTTGTTACAAATTTGCGAGGACCAATCACAAACCGACTTATCCACCTGGCACACTGTTGGCGGGTTTAACACAAGGATAGATAGAGAAGCGGTGGATTGTTGGTCTGATTGGTTGAAGGACTATTCAATTGTGTACAGTCATTTGAACTGCCCATTGATGAGTAGATCTCTGCAGAAAAAAGGTCTCTAAATTTGTGGGTGTTTATAAATCACGCAATGAAAATGATCCCCTTCCGACCGACCCCTAAACCTCTGTTTATGGCCACGCCCACTGATGTGGTAACACCATAGACCGTAAAAGAAATGAACACAGCGACCCCATAGATATCAACGGCAGAAAATGAAGTCAATTAGAAGCACTCACTTCCTGATGGCTGAGCGAACTGCGCAGGCTCAGACTGAGCTTGACGACGTAGATGTGACGTGAGCTAACCTGTCTGACAGCTGTAGGTCTTCTAGTAGTTGTGGAAAGGGAAATCTGAATCACGTTGTTTAAATGTTTTGTCCCGTTGCTTTTGGCTCACCATGGGCTTCTCCCCATTCTTCTCGCTTGACTTCATCAGACTTTATGTCTCCACGTCCCCCCGACTGTCTCATAGACAGTAAAAGATTGCTCCCGAGTGTCTCCTCCTGTCTATACGGTAATTTCTCTACTGTGCGACGGGTCGGTTATGTCGGGTTGGGTTGGTTATGACGCAATCGTTAGCCTATTTAAAAAAAAAAAAAACAGCTTCTATGGGGCGATAGTGTAAGATACAAGGTAATGGAGCCTTTTATACATTGTCGTGTTTCTTTATAAATAAACAATGGACAAATGGAGTCTTTAAACGCCTCAGATGTAAAGTTATTCACTGTCAAAGTGACGCAAAAACGTATGGGAGTCAATGGGATGCTAACAGCAGGTGATGGCTTGGTTAGCAATGGCCACCCCTATGGGTGCTACGCTTTCCGAGTGCTAGATTACCCCCTTGGGTAACACCTATTACTATCCTGCAGAGACATATGATCACACCTCTTGTGCAGTAGAAAATACAGAGCAGATTCCCCAGACTAATATTCAATCTTAAAAGTTTTAGCTTGTTCTGGTGATAGCCAGACAATGTTTGACATATAGCTGTATATCAATGTATGTTTGTTTGAGTACGTCTTGTCATTTTAATTGTCCACCTTTCAGTCACATGTGCCTGAATCCCCTGCTGTGGTGTTTACTGCCCGACACTTTTAAACTGATTTATGGCATATTTTCACACTTTGACGTATCATTTAATGAAAATTTATATGAGCAAAGTGATGCGGTGCATGTTGGTAAATGGGTTTACTGCCTGCTTGGCAGTTTCAAATGTTTGCAGTGATAAATTTTGTTATTCTCAGAGGTGTTATTAAGTGTGCAAATCTTTTTGGCCTGATAAGGGAGACAGTTGTTCACATAACCATTTTAATGTTTAGGGAGCATGTCACTGCCGTTTAAGAATGCATTAAATTAATCAAAAGTGACAGTAAAGCAGCACAACATTTTTCAATATGGATAATAAAATAAGAAATGTGTATAAAGCACAAAAACAGCATGTTAAAAAGATTTCTGAAAGATTATGTAACTGAAGACATAATGGCATAATGGCTGCTGAAAATATTGCTTTGCCAGATTACATTTTAAATAATATTTATAACTATTTTCACAAGGCTATTACTATTCTTACTGTATTTGAAACACTAACAAATGCCACCTTTGTGAGCATAAGAGTTCTTTCAAAATAGATTTAAAATATACTGACCACAAATTTGTATGTTTTGTATGTCTCAGTTTATTACAAACAAACTAGTCCACTACAAATGATTAACAGCTTAACTTTTATACTAAATTTGCCACCCAGTTACTCTTTTGACTATTTTAATTTGAAATTTTATTGCTAAAAAATATCTATTGAAAAACATGTCCCAAATTGGTTAAAAAAAATGGTTTAAAAAAGTACAAAAAAATGTACCCGAGGTTGATATTTAACATTTTTTTAAGGTTAAATGCACTTGCTTTCATAGACCATTTGACAAACGACAAAAATGTACCCTTTTTGAAAAATGCCACATGAATGACTTGCATTCATGACATGAGTGATTTACGTCTGCAATTTAAAGATGCTGATGCATGTCTTGATCTGAATCACAAATGACTGCTTTTAAGCACGTATACCTACTCTTCTCTCTCTTTCAAGTAAAAAGAGGTCATGATGTGAGCGGTGGGCTGGACGCCCGAGACATTGCGTCACCGCCGATTCAGACAAGAACATTCTGTTCTCAGGTCAAAACATCAGTCCAGTTTCCAAACATGCCCAAACAGAAACCTGGCCTTATGTAATGTCACGATGTAATGCTTTTGACATGGACACTGAGGCAGAAGGGAATGACAGCTTAAACAAAAGCAGATTCAACCTAATTTATAGACTCAACAACCTTATATAACCCAAATACCTCAAAACATACGTGTCCCATTGAGATTTAAAATACCTATTAATACTAATTGGGTCAAACAAGTCAAACTGGACTAATTTTTGAACTTATTGCATTGTGTTTCTCTATACTCATTGACTAATGCTGGACAGAAACCAATTTCTATCTGATGTTTATATGATTCATCATTTCCTCTGATAAAATCTGGCTTCGGCGTGTGGTCTGCATTCCAGATAGGCCAGTAAGAGATGAGGAGGGGGGTATGGGATATGTAACACCCTCATAAGCCCCGCTTCCCAGCAGCCCCATGTTTTCACATTCCAAAGCTGTGAGATCTTTTCCCTCTGTAGCTCTGAGAATAATGTCTGTATTCAGTGGCCCTAACAACAACTTCCTTCACATGGAACCAATCACACGGCCTACGATAGAGCCTTTGAGCTCTGCGTCGCACAACAACAACAACAAACAGACTCCAGTCTGTAACGCCACTAATGTCGATGCAATATAATGCAATATTGTCACGGAGCGCTTTCATTTCTTCTGCAAATGAGCGTGTCCCTTCTCAGTTTCACAAATGTTTTTGTGTAGTACAGAGACAGCAGGAGGGAGAGAGGGAGAGAGAAACAGGGAAGACGAAAGCCAGACATCAAAGAGAAAAGAAACCAAATACCATTCTCAACACAAAGCTCTCATTGACGACATCGCCATTCTTTCGTAAAAGCCGAAACCTGCTCATTCTCAACACAGAAATTCTAGAATCAGCTGTTTCACGATTCTAGGACATTTTGTCCTGAGTCAAAAATGGTGGTAATCTTGCACAGGGAAGCTTTACATCTGCATTGGATTTCCATATCTCGGAGGAGTGTCCCAGAATTACCATCTTCCTGATTCCTTATCCCTAAAACAATGCTGGCACACCTCTACCGTAAATAACCTTCAGCGTGGGAGGAAATGAATGCATGCCAGAGAATTTTTTTTTTTTAACCACCTTCAAAACAAATGCTTTAGAACACAACAAAAGTTTAAAGTATGTAAACTTTGTAGTTAAGATGGAGCATGTGGGTGTGCACATGTTTTACCTTTTTCAAATGAATGTAAATGGGTTGAGTAGGAATGACATTGAATGTTTGCTCAGAACATACACTGCAGCTTTGTTCCAAGGACAACTGAGTTCTGTTAGTGCTGCATTCATTACGTTCCCAGAAAAAGACTGGCAAAAGTGTATTGTCGGTTAAATTCAAAGATTAAAAAATACCATGAGCACCATTTTGGGAAATTACATACTTTAAATATTTTATTAAAATCCCTGCACATTGGCCATCCCTGGCCATCAAGGGAAATTTGGATAGGGTTTTTTTGTGTGTGTGTGTGCCTGTTTATGTGGTTTATGGGGACACAAATTTGTATACCTACATGGGTATTACACTGGTATTACACTATAAATGTGGTTTATGAGGACATTTCAAATGTCCTCATAATTCAAATAGCTTTAAAAACATATTAAATTATGTTTTTTTTGAGAAAGTAAAAATGCAGAATGTTTCCTGTGATGGGTAGGTTTAGGGGCAGGGGCAGTGTAAGGGGATAGAAAATACGGTTTGTACAGTATAAAAACCATTCCGTCTATGGAGAGTCCCTGTAAACCACAAAGACCAACATGTGTGTGGGTGTGTGTGTGTGTGGTTGGATGGAGGAGATCTGCATGGGTGGCCTTTCATAGTGTACTTTAATCTTTCCCACACCAGGAAAGGGAAAACAAATACAGAACCATGGAAATCACATGATCTTGATCTCTTGGGGAATTCTTCCTGCAAGCCAAGGATGTTTTATTTTAATCATTGCCAAGATACTATTAATTAAGGTAGATTTTAACTTTATAGTCATGTGATGAGTGCCACTTATCTCATTTAAAGGATTACAGTTTGACAAAGTGTTGTTGTTTTGTATTGACTTCAGTATGTAATATGGTAATGAGTATCATTTCTCTTTTTTTTAACCCCCTTTTGGAAAAATAATTCAGTTGGTTTGGCCTTGGTATTTTTCCCTCAATTCTTCAAAGGTAAAGTCGCTAGACACTGTATTAATGATTAAATTTAATTAAAATATTTGGCATTTCTCATAATATAAAGCGCATTTTGGGCTAATCTGAAGTCCTGCATAAAGAGACTTTTAAGGATTAGTGAGTGGCCATTTCCACAGTTCTGCAAAACGTATAAAATCAGTCACTTGCATTGCTATTCTTGGAAAAAAGATTATGTTGAAGGCATTTTTTAAACATCTTAAAATTGTTCAACTGAATCATGACATGTCAAAAGGCAAAATCATATGGAATGCTGCCGGAATGTTGCTCTTGTTTGTGTTTTATACTACATCAAAATATAAAAATTTGAAGAACTTAATCTTGGTTTCAATAACATTCTTGAAAGGCTGCGTCCAAATGAGTAAGCAAGTTTCATAAAAATTATATATATATATATATATATATATATATATATATATATATATATATATATATATATATATATATATATATATATATATATCATGAAGTTCACAGCATTTGACAAAGTGCACTAAACAGTTTAAATGTTCTACTCTTATTTAACCTTCATACTTTGTTGACAAGATTTGTCAAGCATAACATATCCACTCTGTCATATAAATAGACAGATAAAATAGTGTTTATATTTTCCCCTATTAACTATAGAAACACCATATTGCCGCTGACCCCTGAATACCAATGATCCATGGCCACAACTTTAACAACAAAGAGAACAGCAGCCCCTATCACACCATATCGCAAATTATTTAAGAATATCTCAAATTATTCAGTTTGTTGGAATCAGTTTTGGTGAAAATACACTCTTAAAAATATGTTAAAAATAAAAAAGTTATTTGGCGGGTTGTATTCCATGAGGAACCTTTAATATCCAAAGAAACTTTCCATTGCACAACATTTTCTTTGAAACGAATGGTTCTTTAGAATATAAAATGGTTCTTTAATGGTCTTTAAATAACCTTTAACAAAATGGTTCTTCAGGGAACCAAAAATGGGTCTTCTATGGCATTGCTGTGAAAACCCCTTTTTGGTTCTTCCTGGCACCTTTATTTTTTAGGGGTGTATGTTTTAGGTTATGCCTGACATGATGTTATATCACTTGGTAAATGCTGCTTTTCTTTGAGTCTAGATTTTTAAAAATAATTTGTAATCTCTTTATCAAATCACTCTCAAATAATTTCCGATACTGGGTGAGAAAACTTCATAACTATTTCCTCATGCCATTTTAAAAAGCATGTGTGGCATCTTGTCAAATATTTTAGAAGATTAACTTGAATAATTTCCCAACATGAGGATTAATTAATGCAGATTTTAAATTTCTAGTCTTGTGATAATGTAAAGCCCATCTAATTTAAAGGATTACAGTTTGACAAAGTGTTTTTGTTTTTGAATTCAGTTTCTCTGTAATATTTCTCGCTTTCCCCCGTGGACTTTTGCAAAGATTTTAAATCAAAATGGGTTTGACCATGGTATTTTCCCCTCAACACCTCAAAGGTAAAGTCCCTAGACAATGTTTTTGATTGCTTGTATATCAGGGGCATTTATTATTCATTAAAAATAAAAATCTAACAGATACCCATCTTTTATCTTGCAAAAATGTCATATTCTATACTGTAATTTGCTGTTTTTGTGCTGTCCGATTTGGTAAATGTGAGGTTTTGATCTTCAGATTAGCACTAAAATGCATGTTTCTGAATATATCTCTTATAAATATTTGTCCGAAATAATCATTAAATTATGAGAGAGTTGTTTTTAAAAATATTTTGATCATGCATCTACATTATATCATCCACTTTGTGTGTGTCCGAGAAATCAGTGTCAACTGTGTTACTCCCTATAAATCAGCAATGGTTTGTTCCAAAGTCACATGTCCGACATCAAATGAAGTCATTCCTTTTTTGGAGGTAAATTTGAAGACAGTGTGGTAAATGATAACTTCTCCTCTTCAATGATCTATATTATTGTCGGCACATAAAGTAGGTTAATTGACCGTCAACTGGTGTTATCAACATATTCTGGTAAACTTGCATCACATATTATATTTATAAATATGTAAAAAGAATATAAAATATAAAAACATAAATTCATCTAGGTCAACCACCAACTAATCCAAGGCCAGCAGTTTGCACAAGACCCAAAAATGGGCGAAATGTCAACTGGTACCTGTCAACTGTGTTACCCATCAACTGTAACAGTTGACAATGATTCACATAGTTGACAATTTAATTTAAATTTTATTAATTGCTTGTACTTATTTTTGTTGAATTAAAAAAGAAAGTTATCATTTTTAAGAGTTTTCTCTTTTCCTTCTAATGTTTCCGGTCATTGGTGTTACTTGGTCTGTCAACTGTGTTATGTGTGGTTTTTATGTCATAAATCTTTTAAATGTGAACTAAACCGCCAGAATAATATATAGGGATATCTCTTGAGATGGAAATATTGGTAAGGAAAAATGTAGCATACTGTGGGTTTATGACACAGCATTTGTCCGTAACACAGTTGAGAAAATAATGAATCAAATGTTGATTTTCATTAACATTTAAAAAAAAGTAATTAGAACTTAAGCTTGCCAAATAATTAATTTAGCCCATTAAGGGCATATATTATTCAACCACATAGTTTATTGGTCAAAAAAGAATACAAATTTTCTGACTTTTTGGCTGACCTGAAATGTACCTCTAAATAGAATGACGGCTATATATTTCAATGAATAGCCAATACTTTACCGATGTCATTTTAATAGGCTGTGTGATATCTGGTCTGGTGTCATAAATTTTCAGAAGATGAGCTTGAATAATTATTTCCCAACACGAGGGTACTTTAGTTCAGACCACAGAGTTAATAGGTTCAGACCGTTCAGACGCCGACTCACCGCACCTCTGTCTCCACCTGGTGGCCGTGCGGTGCAATGAATCAGGTCTATTACTTTGGTCTGGAACACGATCGCTTCATCGATTACTCCCCAACTGCCACATTAGACTAGTGCGTTTGACGTTTATTCAGCTGTCATGCTGGTATTATCTTATAATAATGTAAAAACCTTTAATTTATTAATCTGATGATACAGTTATATTTTGCTTTGCTCAACAGATTTGAGTCATATCCTGAAATCTGGTCTTATTTTAAACCTGCTCTATTTTAACTTCTCATGTTATTCATTTTATTATATATACGTGTCTTATTGTTTTTACATATCTGATTAATTGTGAAGTAGATTTAGATGCCAGGATGAGTTTAGCTTTCAGCAGGGCTCCTCGAAAGACTGCGGGAAACCGCATGTCCAGACTGCTGGATGCAGAGGAGGAGGATGAGTTCTACAAGACCACCTATGGAGGATTTCACGACGTGAGTGATGATATCACCGGACGGCTTGTCTTGGACTAGTGTTGACATATTCACGCTGATGTAATGCATTTATACCTTGGACTTCTACCTGTAAAAATGTGCCCTGTCACCCTGAATTGTATTGTCTTGAGACTGTCAGGCTATGTCACATGGAGTCTCTTTTATTTATTCCACATATATGCTTAAAATTAACAAAAATGTTAACTCATAATGTACAGTATATCAGTTTTTTTTGTATATTTTGGCCAATTTATAAATATTTTTGCCTTTAGTTGTCTTTTTGGTTAAATGCATTTTTGTATATTTTTACCAAATAATGAATATTTTGCCTTTAGTTGTCTTTTTGGTTATGTGGCTATTTCATTTTATTTCAAATTAATTTCAACTCAATGAATGTTTTTTTTACAATATATATTATCTCATATGGTATAGAGCTTTTCACAACACATATTGTAATGCATCTTTGTAAAAAAAATACAATATTTGGGCTGGCATATATTTTACTACATGTATATTTGTATACATTTATACTCAAGGGCGATCAGAGTTTCATTGTGTTGACAGTTAATTCATTTAAATCAAATCAATTTTTCTAATAAATGAGATAATGTTTATTTTGTATAAATGATATATTCTAATTAATGTTATCCATGTAGAATTAATATGTAATGTCATGTGCACCCTGTCTAGAGTCTCATCTTTGACTTTGAGTCCTCAAAACTTGATTTGTGCAGGAATCAGGTGATGAAGAATATAAGGGTGACCTGTCTGAAACGGAAGATGAGGTGGACAGTGACTTTGACATTGATGAAGGGGATGAACCTGACAGCGAACAGGAGGAGGATGGGCCGCGCCGGAAGGGTAGAGTGGTGACCAAAGCCTATAAGGTATAGGAGAGTTATTAAGATAAAGCATCATAAAAGCATCATAAAAAGCAATCATACATAGCTTCAGATGACTGGGAATATAGTGCATGAGTCATGTATATTCTACTTATACTTCTTTGTGGTGCTTTGGCATCCTTTTTGAAGCTAGAAAGCTTCAGTCCTTATTCTTTGTAATTGTAAAAAAATAAAAATAATGTGACCAGTATATTCTGTACATGAAGTAAATAATGACAAAATGTTAATTTTTACACCCCTTGTAATCCCAGAAGCTTGTGTTTGTGTAGGAGCCAGTTAAAGTGGTGCGGCCGAAACCAAAACAACGGAAACTGGCTGAACTGCCCAGGAGGACAGACAAGACAAAGATCGACAAATACAACCCCCCTGAACTACATGAGGACATCAGCAAGAGTGAGAGTCCTTCACTTTTTTCACACATTTTGTACACAGCAAGTGACATAATCAAACATACATAGCAAATGATCTATGATCAGTGTAAGTTATATATTCTATAATGTTTTATTCCCTTTAACAGAAAGAACTTCAGTTCATTGGTTAAAAAAATTGTAACTACATCAGTTAATCTGAATGATCAATTTTGTTGCATTGTGTAAATTGATAAAGGTGATTTTGAGTGCTTGACCATTTTTATTTATTTTACAATACGGGTGCACTAATATGCATGAATTCATGCTTAACTAATGCACAGATAATCATGAGTTAAAGGAACTGTATGTAAGAAATGTATTTCAATAAATCATAAAATGGCCCTGATATGTCACTAGACATTAAGAAATCTTGTTAATTTCAAATCCTTATATCACTGACAACAGTAGTCTGGCCAGGATATTGTCATTTAAAAGTTGTTGTTGCTGCCCTCACCTGATGTTGACATGTTGTGTTTTGGCCTGAAGCTCCACCCTCCATCTATCTACCAATCATGAAGTCAGTAGTGTTTCTGCATCCGGGTTGCCAGATCTGCTCTAGTTACCACAGCTGGAGCTACAAATGTTCCTGCTGGATCCTGCAGCCGATCTGGCAACCTCGAGTCAGGGGGAGGGGGAGAGGGGATAGTTATTGCAGTACCAGTTTTGCCCACAATCTTACATACACTTTAAATGTTTCAAATTGTATTAATTCCCTTATAACATATACTTTTTGAGGCACATGACTTATAGCATAATGATACTGTTGCAAATTGTAAGCTAATGATTCATTAAAGCAGACCACTGGAAGTTTAAATGTATGGCTTTGACCCATTATGGTAATAAAACATTAATTTACATTATTAGTTAATATAATATGTTATTATGGAATTAATACATGATGGCATATTTAATTAATAGCAATTCATATATTACTTAATCTATTAATCAAATAGAATCTTCATTAGTTGCTGATGCAGTAATCGTTAATAAATGGTTTAGTTCTTCATGAGCCATGCATTAACTCATGATTATCTGTGCATTAGTTAAACATGAATTAATGCATATTAGTGCACCTGTATTGTAAAGTGTTACCATTTAGGTCTATACAATGATATACAAAGAGTATACTTTTTACACATTCATTTACCCTCCCTCCTTAGGAAGAAGTGATAAAAATATATGCCATAAAAATAGTTTCTTGAAAGAAAGTAAACAATATCCATCAACAACATTCAACAAGAAGTGATTAGATGTTAATGATTACAGATGTTTCCAAAAATAATAATGCATTTTATGAACCTCTGATTGCATAATTATTAACAAAAAACAAAACACAAACAAACAAAACAGCATCAGGTCCTGTAATCATTGTTTTGCTTCCTGTGAATTAGATGATTTACGGTGTAACTGCAATCAAATGTGTTTATTGACTACTAAAGATACAAATTCCATCAATAAGCTGTCAATGAGTCAAGTTTACATCCCCTCCTGGAAAGCCAACGGTTTACGCACGTGGCGACAACATCATAAACTGTTGTGTTGTGATGTTAGTAAACATATCCAAATCATTTTGTCTTAGACAGGAAGTCTGTACGTCAGTCCACGACCGAACACACTCGGCTGACGTACCTGAGGCTGCAGGAGAGGCAGGTCGCTCCACGTCGAAGGAAGGGTACTAGACACGAGAGACCTTTGACCCAGGCAGAGCTTTTGGCAGAAGCCAAGGTCACAGCAGAGGTTAATCTTCGATCACTGGGTGAGGAATTGATACTTTTGCGAATTGTTCTGCCTGGAATGCTAATTGCTGTTTGTGATTATTTATTTATTTTTGTTGCAGAAAACTATGAGCGTTTGGAGGCAGACAAGAAACGACAGGTTCATATGAAGCGTCAGTGTGTGGGTTCTGTTATCCGATATCACTCGGTGCTCATGCCCCTGGTGTCGGACGTGACTCTTAAAGAGGAAAACGTGGATGTAGAGGGGTACTTCTACTGCTTTCTCAATGTCTTTAAGCATAATTATCTTGCTTTTGACTTTAAAAAAAAATTCAATTCACATTTATTTGTATATCGCTCTTCATTGTTTCAAAGCAGCTTTACAGAAAATACATGTGTTTTACAATTACACTTACACTCAGAGTGATCTGTTATCAGAGGTGACTTTTATTGTTCTTGCTTTTTAGACTTAGACTTTCATTATCTTAGGTAGGGCATACAATTATATCTACTGTATCTAATCTTTATATTTCCTGGCACTTAAAACTGGGCTGATAAAGTCTCGGAAGTATTTTACAAATACTTTCATTCATTCATTTGTCCTAAAAAGACAGTATAAAGAAGTTTATGATTGTTTTTTTTTTTTTGTTAGTTTTTTTTTTAAATTTAGAGGTGAACTCTTTACTCAACTTTTTTTGTTCTGCATCTAATGTGTACGTACATTATTTTAAACATTTTTCTAAAGTACTGTCGAGTTCTACATGTAAATCTTACATGTTAATCAAACATGTTAAATGTACTTAAAATGTACAGGATTAAAAAAAACTTTAAAAAGGGATGTATAATTCTGTCAGAAATAAAGTATACTCTTGTTTATTAATTAAGTTCAAGTTAAATTAATGAATTAATAATAATTAAGACATTTGTTTAAAAAATAAAGATGGACATCTTTGTTATGGTTAATGAAAAGATATATCTTTTTTTTAATTTCAAATTGAACCCTACAAATAATTTTCCTATATGCATTCTAAATAAAAAATTTCAGACCCACTTTATATTAGGTGGCCTTAACTACTATGTATTAACATTTAATTTAATAATTTGTTACAATGCACGTATTGTGTAAATACATGTTTTTACATTGAACTTACATTTTAAAAAATACCTGCGTGTAAATACATCTGTAATTAATTTTCATAATTACATATATAATAACAATGTTGACACTTAACCCTACCCTTAAAATTACACCTGTCTCTAACTTTACCCGTATCCCACCTCACTATCAGCAAGTATTTTGCAATACAATATGAACACAATAAGTACATTGTATTTATTTTTTGATGCAAGTACATAGTAGTTAAGGCCACCTAATATAAAGTGGGGTAAAGTAAACTTTTCATGAGAAAAAATGTGTGCACTGTGTATCTTTATATTTTTTATCATTACCTCTCATTGACAGTTTGGACCAAGATGCCCAGCAGAATCCAGGCCATCACCTTCCACAAGCTCTTTCCCAGTCGGAATCAACCCTTACTGCACCACCTAGTGTCCTATCTGCTAACATTTCTGTGCCGCCAGGGCCCGCCAAATGCTCCCGCACCTACATCACTTTCAGTGATGATGAATCTTTCCAGCATTTCTTTCCCCAGTCCCCAGCTCCTCGAATTCCTGTCCAGGAGGTTTGCCCTGTTACTCATAAGCCTGCGCTCTACCGAGACCCCATCACAGACATTCCATACGCTAATGTACAAGCCTTTAGGATCATCCGGGAGGCCTATAAAAAGTATGTGGCTGCCCACGGTCTGCCCTGCACTGGAACAGCGACTCCAGCCGACACCACTGCAAAGAATCTGCGGCAGAAGATCATTATTAAACAAGGGATGTAGAGCAATACAGAAGATGGATAAGTAGGGAGAAAGAGGCATATATATATATATCTATATATATATCTATATATCTATATCTATATCTATATCTATATATATATATATATATATATATATATATAGAGAGAGAGAGAGAGAGAGAGAGAGAGAGAGAGAGAGAGAGAGAGAGAGAGAGAGAGAGAGAGAGAGAGGAGAGAGAGAGAGAGAGGATCCATCAAACCAACCAACCACCATAGTAAATGTTTTTGGTGACATACCAATGTATTTGTAAGTGCAATAACATGCATTATTTAATGTTTTTTTTTATTTGCTTAAAGGTTTAATGTTGATATTTTTGTTAATGTTTAATTTTTTTTAAATGCAATTGATTATGTAGTGATATGTATTTATAATGCATTCATGTTGTTAAATGGTTTATTTATTTAATTTTTAAATGCACTGTTTCAAAATTTATTATTTATTGATATGCATTCATAATGTACTCATATTAGTGACAAGAGCAGTAATGACAACATGCTGTCATGTAGTCTATTGAATGTCTCTATTATTTTTTATTATAATAATTTAAAAAAGTTGTCTGTCTATAACATTTTCTTGTAGAGGACCAACTTAATACTTGATACGGGCATGTTTAAATCTCGCCATTAAATCTGTCAACAGAGAAAGCTAATCTTCAAATTCGGGTCTCTCTTTTTTGCAATACCGACTTTATACACTAGAGGTCACTCCTCTCCACCAAAATGTTACACGTATAATGAATAAACCTGAGTTACAAGACTACATGGATGATCTCTCTCTCTCTCTCTCTCTCTCTCTCTCTCTCTCTCTCTCTCTCTCTCTCTCTCTCTCTCTCTCTCTCTCTCTCTCTCTCTCTCTCTCTCTCTCTCTCTCTCTCTCTCTCTCTCTCTCTCTCTCTCTCTCTCTCTCTCTCTCTCTCTCTCTCATTTCATAGTCACTAATCTCTCACAACCAAAATAATGTAATGCTGACCTCATGAAGAGTAGCCTGTATCCATGTCTCATCTTGACCCAGCGAGCAGGCGAGTTATAGGGGGACAGACAGCGAAGAGGGGGGGGGGGGGGGGGCTATGGGGGGGACCCGGGAAGAGAGGGAGGGGGCGAGCGAGCGAGGGGCTGGTCTCTGATTTCGAGCATAGAGTGTAGGCTACAGAAGATCAGCAGCTCTGAGTCCTAGTGAGGGTAGGTAATCTGTGTATGTGTGTCTCTTATAGCAACAGAACGACATTTTTTTGCTTTTTTTTTAGTTTTAAAGTTTTAAAGCTTTATTTTACTGAAAAAGAAACTGGTTGCATTCAGCTGATAACTGCATGAATTATTATTTTATGATTGTAATGAAGCAATCAAATAAAGTGTACAGTAAAAGGTTAAAGGTCCAATTGATAGACCATTATAGTTAGTTAGAGACTAGATCTAGTTAGATTAGTTGGGTAGATTTTGTTTTGGAGTAAGGCTTTGTGGAAAAGTGGTTTCCAGTGTCTCCCTGCATGCACCTGTTGATTTTTTTTCTTTTCTTTTTTAACTGTTTTTTTTTTTCTTGTTTAATGCCATGTAATACAATTTTCTTATACATATTTTTGTTTTCAAAACAGCCATTATTTCCCCAGCTGTCTTTGCTTGCAGTGCTACTGCACACTGTAGCTTGCAAGCGGAGAGGATTTACGCAGCTGGAAGTAGCTGACTTGTGAAGCTAAAATTAATCTGAGGTTGATTTGGAATTTTACACTTGGGTGGTTAGACTTGGTGAAGTCAAACTACAAATAGTGTGAAGTCTCATGAGCTGTGTGTCAGCTGGAAAATGCTCCATAACTGAATTGAATCTGAATAAGAAAGTTGTTTTAGTCTCTTGCTGCATGTCAGAAGAGTTCTGGCCACTTGGTAGAATCACTTTTTCTGGTGGATGATATGGTATCTGATGTGTCAGTGCCTGATATTTGTTCTGCATCCTTTTGAAGTACCAGAGGGAGAATTGGGTTTCTGAGACAGAACCAAAGTTTTTGTCATATGGACGATAATGACTTTGTGGCCTCTTAAAGGAGAGCAGTCAAAAGAGTCAGGTTGCTTTTGGAGATGCCTTGAAGTTTGAAGGACAGGTTTAAAGATATTTGCCATCTTTTACAATAGTAGAGACTAAGGAATAAAAATAAAGGTTCCAAAAGGCGGGTTTCACAGCAATTCCATAGAAAAAACATTCAAGATTTTAACCTTTTTTAATCTTTTGTACAATAGAAAGTTTCAATGGAACCATCTTGAAATGTTATTTTTAAGAGTTTAGAAGTTCTACCTGCATTTCTAAAAACAATGGTTCTATGAAAAACCTTAAACATCTACAGAATCTTTCCATTGCACAAAATGTTGTTTAGATTTTTAAAAATGTTCTTCACACTAAAGGAAACAATGGACCTTTACTACTGTTCACTGAAATGTTCTTTTGGGGACCAAAATTGTTCTTTTATGGCATCGCTACAAACCCCATTTTGGAACCTTTATTTTAAAGAGTGTAGTTCTGTCAATGTTGTTTTTCTGTTTGTCTGTTCTTTATTTAAAATATCTAAGAATACTTATAATTTGAATGTTGTATCTTAATGATTTTTGAAGTTACTGTACTAACAATTTTTTTTTAGCTAATCCTTAAACGCATACCATGGGTGTTCAGTGACCCGGTTATTATGTTTTTAATTTAGACGTGAATCTTCTTAGTATTCCTCAATCAATTAATTGTAAACAATATAACAAGAAGAATGCCTGTTTTCCCATTTATTTAATTGTATAGGGTTGCTAATGACCCGAGGTGTGTAAGTATATATTTTTTTCTGCACAACAAAAATTGAATCTTTGATGACTGAATAAGTGCAACTCATGTTTATTCCACAAGATGCAGTGACGTTTCACTCATAGTTACTGCAGGCAGAAAACAAAAGAACATGAAGCATAATCAGCAAAACTTCGAATGGCTTAGTGATTTACTGCAGAACAAATACTGAACAGAGTCAAATATTAGTGTCATTTGATGCTGGATATGGTGAGGAGGCTGCCAGTGATAAATACTGATTTTGAAGATGCTGTTTTGAGAATATGTTTGAGATCGCAAATATGAGCCAAATGCTAAATGTACTAGGAAATGAGCTCTGAAAGGCTCAGTGATGATGATATAAAACATCTGCTCAAACCGAACCCTTCCAAGATCCAAAAGGTATGAAAAATGCTTTATTTTATTCTTCTGTAATTGCTACTATCAGGAGGGTTTTATATGATTGCAACAGGTAGAGATCTATCCTTTTTAGATATAGATCCGGGTCGCTAAAGACCTGAATATGTAACAAAGGCGAAACCAACAGGGAAATAACAAGGATTCCATGTTGAAGGACTCATTTAAAAGACCCTCTGCATACCAGCGAGCCTGAACAGGTGAAAGTCAGCTAATATTTTTTTTAGGCTAGTGTTGTTGTCACTTAAGAGCTGAGAGAACAGGTGTGAAGAACAGGCAGACCGCCGCTTTTTTTCTGGGACATGCGCACAACATAAAAAGAGGACACCTGGTCAACAAAAGGCCTGCTTTTGGCCTGTATGTTTATTGTAAGACTGAAGCGACAATAGTTAATAGCTATTTATAATCCCTGAGATGTCGATCTTGTAGACTGACCGGTTCCTGAAAGACTAGTGCATTGATGCATTGTCCATTTCTGAGGGCAAGGCCATTTAGAAAATAGTTGTCATTAACCTTTGTTTAAAACTGGGATTGGACAATTAGATATATAAAAATTGTTAATTTTTCATATCTGCTGTAAAGTGCTTTGGAAGAATAGCGTTCAGTACTATCTCAGAGTCTTTACTGTTAGTCCAGGTGAGCTATATAATTAATATAAACTAAACTTCCTACTATATATTTAATAATTCTTCTTAAAATGACATGAGGACTGAGTTTTCTGATGTCTTTTTTATATTTTCTGTTCTAAGCTCTCTGATCCTGTGTTTGTGTCACTGGCTTTACAAATTAGAGCCATGCTACTCTGGTCTAACACCTCGGATAGACAGACAACCACAAATAAACACACAAAAACACACACAAAAACGCATTTGTTTTCTTAGTACCCCTAATATAACGTTGGCATCCCAATTAACTCTAATAATCTGCTGATTAATTTATTTTACTATATTTATTTGATTGTAGCAAGTTTCAGGAGTGTGTGTTCATGAAAGCGTGGAACATAACAGATCTGTGTGATTCATTGTGTGAAATTCAGCAGTAATGTTTATTAGCATATATTTATAGATCATGACCTCATTGGCCTCTAAATGGTTTTACCACATGATTGTTAACATTGATCGCCCATCTTAAAAAAAGTTATTTGATTCATATTTACATATCAGAAGCATTTGAGAGGATTACAATCAAAACATTTTTGAAGAGCTGTAGCTTTTTAAAAAAACAAGTTAAGACCATTCTGTTGATACAGACTGTTGAGTTGAATATGTTACACAACATGTTAGGCTGTATAGTTTGTGTTGCAGATCTAGTTTGGGTGTGGTGGTCTGAAACTGTTGACTAGCCCGTGGCTCTATCAGCCAGTTTCACAGGCGGTAGAATGGGCAACCTTCACATGAGTGTGAGCTAGTGATAACTCCTCACAGTTCTAACCTTCTCCTCCTTACTGTAACCCAAAACCCAAGCGTTGCTGTTCAGAGACTAAAAATAGACAAGATTCTCTCTGTCTCTGTGCCTTTGAATCAAAGAAGCAGTGAGTTCTTCATGTCCCATATGATCAGTGTGTCTTAAATGGTGTTGTCGGAAAGGCGTATCTCTATTCCCAAGTACACTGTACCCTGTTCCTGTACACAAATGCTAGCCTTGTCCTTTTTATTCAGAAGGGTTTTTTGGCATTTAACACTGTAAGCGGTTCCCAATCGTGGACTTTCAGTGGCTGGCTCTTTTGGCCAGGCTGAAGGTGACTTGGACTGGAAATCAGGTTTTCCTATTCAATCTCAGAAAGCTTTGAGGGACTGAATAAAGCAAGCGGCCATTATTGTGCCTTATTTGCAAGCCAAATATAGTAAAACGAGGTGTTTTTTTTGTGCAAGTTTCTGGCTTAACATTTTCTCCCTCTCAGGGCCCGCTGTCTCTGGGCGAGCTGTGTGAATTGAGAGTACCAACAAGCAGCAAGCATGTCTAAGAGCGATCCCCGAGACATTGACGAGGATGCCATCCTCAAGGGCCTCAGCGCAGAGGAGCTGGAGAAGCTGGAGTATGAACTACAGGAGATGGACCCTGAGGTACTATGCCGTGCAACTGTTTAAATTTCAAGTATGGCTAGGTATCATTTGAGTACGTTATGGAGCTTTTGCATGAGCAATGTACCACATGTTGCCACATGTACCTACACTGTAAAATCGAATTAGTTAGACTTACTTCAAAAAGCAGGCAAACGGATTGCCTTAAAAACTAAGTAAAATAGGAATATGTTACCTTCAAAATCTTAGGTTGTAAAGTTCACCTACACAAGAGTTCTAATAACTAAAAAAAGTGTAGTGAGTACTTTATCATTTACTAATTCATTAAATTGTTGTGTTTTGTATGATTAATATTGAAGTCTGTGTGTGTGACTCAAGCATGGTCAATTGCAAGAGAGATTATATCAGCCCAAATACAAGTTTCACAAGCTGTTTAATACATAAATGTTAGCAATTTTAAAAGATGATTATTGAACATGCAAAATAATCTGTGATTTAGTTAGAAGTTAGGTCACTTTTTAAAAGCAACCTATTTATTACTTCCCTTCCTTTGAAACCAAATAACTGTGATTTCTTGTTGCATCGCTGCATCAATAAGAAGAGAATTACAATAAAATTAATCGCAATTAATCGCAACCAAAATAAAAGTTTGTGTTTACATAATATATATGTGTACTGTGTATAATAATTTTTTAGATATAAATACACACACATGCATATATTTAAGTAAAATATGAAATATTTATATAAAAATATTTAAATATAAGACAAATGATATAAAAATATATACCGTAAGCATATCTTAAATATACACATGAAGGAGTGTGTATTTACATTATAAATATGCACAGTACCAGTATGTAAACACAAACTTTAATTTTGGATGTGATTAATTGATTGCCCAGCACTAAATAATATAAATGTCCTAAACGTCCCAAGTCCCAACCAAAGGGAACACTAATCACCATAATGGTGAGTTCAGAGCAAGATAACTGTAAAAACTCTATTAAGAATTGCAGCGCATTAAATACTTTTTTTTTTTTGCTTGACAAAACGGCACTCAAACTAATCAATTAATCTAAACTTGAGTAAACAAGGCATAGTATGTAAATAGTACAAATTACTTTTTTTTTTTTTTTTATCAATTAAGACATTATGGCCCGGTTTCACAAACAGGACTTAGAATAAGCCAGGATTAGGCCCTAGTTCAGTTCAGACATTTAATTAGGTTTTATAAACGTGCCTTAAAAAACATTACCGGTGTGCATCTTGAGACATAATGGCACTGACATATTTAAAGAAATGTCAGTACAAGTTGCTTTCAATTAAAGCTCAGACATGAATTTTAGGTCAGGACTAGTTTAAGCCTTGTCTGTGAAACTTGGGTAAGTAAAGTTAGCTAAAAAAATTGTTAGACAACTGTTGGATTTTACATTCTATTTGCAAGGAGACATCAGTTGTAGACAAGATGAGAAAATATTGAATGTATGTTGTGCTTGCATAAAACAAAAAAGAAAGAGCCTGCTGTGTGATATGAGAGACATGAAACTAGCGCTGTTTCAGCTGAAGAGTGGTCTGATATAAAGAGATGCCATGGGCAACAGCGAATATTCGGATGTATGTGACCGCTGAATGCTGCGGTTGACCAATGAGAGTCAATGATTCCAGTGAGCTGCATAATAAATAAGCATAATTGCTGCTGAAAAAGAGCAGCTTTGACATTTTGAAAATAGATTTTGTGTCCCACTGAGAAAAATAAGTCCCACGAATTTGTAGTGACATTGGGGTGAGTAGATGATAACGGATCTTTCTATTTAAAACAAATGTTTCTGGAATGATTCACAGATCAAATTTTGATATGTGAATGGACGATTCATTGGTTGCAGAAATCATGTGAAACTTATATCATACACAATGGGTTCTGTTTAAATCATTGAACATACATTTTATTAAAGTTAAAATCTACTAAGCTCAAAATTCTACATGAGCACATGTAGACAGCACAAACAGGCAGGTGAGTGTAGCATTGATGGTTTTAAAATTCATACACTTCTCTTGACCTTTCAGAATGCCATGCTCCCAGCCGGTTTCCGCCAGCGTGACCAGACCAAGAAAAGTCCCACAGGCCCCTTTGATCGCTTCGCCCTGATGGATTACCTGGAGAAGCAGGCCATGGAACACAAGGACAGAGATGATCTGGTACCCTTTACAGGGGAGAGGAGAGGTACCACCACCACTGGACTGATAATAACACAACAGTTCCAATATCTGATAAGCCTTAGTAAACAAACACGCATAAAGAATAAAGCCACATTTTTAACTCTTTCCCGTCAGTGTCAGTTGCCAGCCATGCCAACGTTTTTTTGGTCCTTTTTCACAAAAAATTTATGGCCCCGAGAATATTTTTGTTGAATGCTAGCCAGTGTCTTTTTGAACATACAATATATCAAAAGAATGAACAGAACCTCTGCTTTTAAACAAAACAAAATAAAACAAAAGTTTTATTCTAGCTTTACTTTATGCATTCTTTTTTATCAACACTTGAATGTGGGTAAGTTTCATAAAAAAGCAACATATTGAGCAAGAAGCTGAGAAAAATGAATTTTTGTCAAAGACTACATCTGGACCAGATTCAGTACGATAAGCAAAACATATGGAGTAGATTGAGTCTATCAACACAAGGTTTGCACAGTCCTATCCATTTTCTGGGTTGACGTTTTTTATTTATATGCTGTTAATTGTTGATGATCGCATCATTTTTAATGTGCATCTGCTTACATATGAGGTTGCTCGTTAATTCTTTTTTCCCCCCTGTGTTTTGATCTGGAGATTCAGTACTCGTTCAGGAGATGTGTAATAGCGCCCCTACTTGTACTTGTGGAAACATTCTGTTTTCTCTCTTGAATCCAACACGGAAGTGACTTGAACTGTAATTCATCGAGTGGCTGCTAGGCTGCTCCAAAAGGGAGTCAATCCCATAAACCTCCTGCCCAACTATTGCAGTGCAAGGTGGGATAGAATGAGTGAACTCAATAACGTCCACTATGGTTTTGGACACCACATAGTGCCCTATTTAGGGTATGGGGGGTGATTTCGGATGTTCCGCCTCTTTGCCCATGTTTGGTTATCCAGGCGTGGAACACTGCCAAGATGATGCAGACTGGCTCCGCCCACTTTGGGCTTCAAAAATTCACTTCAGAAATCTACGGGTGACATCACGGACACGACATCCATTGTTTTATACAATCTATAGTAAAAACACGTCAATGGCAGGGAAGTGTATTCTCACAAATGACGAGTCAGCTCGTCAATGGCAGAGAAAGAGTATATTATAAATATTATAAATATTTATTAGTTTGTTTGTTAACCTTTGTTTATTCTTATTTTAGCGAGTGAGCATTTCTCTTTCTCTTTCTTTTTGCTGTCTGTAGGTAAAGCCTTTGTCCCTAAACCAGGGTCAGGACAAATCCCTGTGGAGGAACAGATCACTCTGGAACCTGAGCTGGAGGAAGCACTGAGGAATGCAACAGATGCTGAAATGTGTGACATTGCAGGTGGGCATGACAATCTGCTCTGGTCCTGTTGTTTCTATTCACATGACATAAAATAACTTATGATATCCGGTCCAGAGTGCTCTAAATATATGTATTACAACTAATCCTTACTTTATAACCTGTAATGTCCTGTAACGGCTCTGACTGTAATCCAAAATTTGATCCTTGACTAAGGACTAATCCTCTATTTGCTATTGAAAACAGCTGATCCCAATACCCCATGAATAACATTTGTCAGTCAAACTTTATTTGTATAATCAGTGTCTCATATGACATTTTTTTAAAGGTATATATATATATATATATATATATATATATATATATATATATATATATATATATATATATATATATATATACAAAACAGCTTAGCTGACTTGTATTGTATGTGGAACTATGAATGGAGTAGGTCATACACAGAATTATACCATGCAGTATCAATTTTCCCAAGCTCAGCAGCTCACTAAAATAAAATGAGCGACAGCCAACTAGTCAACATGAGCGGAGGTGGAGTGAAAATGTTTAGCTGCAAGTAGTCTGTAGGCTAGAAACACTCTGTGACTGTGTGTTGGCAGTATTTAGCCGAACATAAATATCAAATATTTTACTTTTCCTGTTAAAAATGCAATATACAAAGAATTCACATTCTTCTTGATGTAATATACTAAATTGATGGAAACCAGTCAATAGTCACCGACGGCACAGTGTCGATTCAACATGCTGATTCAGCCCAAAAAACCCAGACGGCGTCCCACCAGAGCCGGCGGTGCGGAACACAGAAAAAACTAAGCCAATCGACACTCAAAAACACCCGACCGTCAGCTTGGTGTGTCCCAGCCTTAATTGTCCTTGAGCTGGGTTGTGAGCACTTAATAATAAGCCTTTGCCCTTAAGGGCATTTAAAGCTGTGGACGTAGCACACATGAGTTTTGGAGCGTGTCACTGGGTGCAGATTATTCAGCAGAGCCCCTCATTCAGAACAGTTTTAACTCTGGAACACGTCCAGTTCAGGATTAAACTGTCAATAGGGGTTTGCCGTTGGTGATTTTATGGATGAGTCTGCTTTTGCTGAGATGCAGCTAACTGGAGAGTGTACAGACACAGATAGCTGTAATACTCCATTTTATTCCTAAAGGGGTCATGAACTGAGAAATCTAATTTTCCTTGCAAAATCCTTAAAGTTTCAGAACTCAAAAGATAGTCAAAAACAGCTTTTACTGAAAGTAAGCTCCAAAAACGACTTGTTTCAGATTTTGTCTCAGTATGGCGTAATGGTTATAATTGGACAAAGGACCGCCTCTGCAGAAGCAGATCAACACTTACTTCTACCTCACTGCCTCTTTAGCCCCGCCCACCGATTCGCACATGGCATGTTATGTAGTAGAAAACTAAAGAGATGTAAACAATAAATGTAAATGGTTAAATGGATATACTTAGCCTGACAAGCCAGACCCACATCAAGATGTTTGGTCTGGAAACTCCCCATTGACAGGGCTTAATCCGAGGGGCGGATAAACGGTTGTCTTTCAAACTCCCTCTGCACGCGATAGGATAGCGCTACAACCAACCAGAGCAATGAAGGTGAAACAGAGCTTGTTGAGAGATTAAACATTCGCCGTATCCGGTCGGCAAAACTCCGAACACATCTTCCCTCTTTAAGAATGACTTCAGTGCCGTTCTTTGTTCTTTTCTCAGAGAATAGCTTAACTCAAGTCTTCCAGAGTCGCGGTCAAAGCTGATTCGAAAGACCGCCGTTCTCCAGTTTCTGTGTTTACTAGAAGCACGCAAACGCAACTCGGCCGTCGTCATTATGGCCCCGCCCGCCGACTCTATACATGACGTGATTGGCCCGGCAAGAGTTAGGCGAATACAGCTCAGAAGGGTATTGAGAGTTGCTAGACGACACTTTAAATTTTTAATCGGGGAGGCAGATTAAATTTGACGGGCAGATTAAATTTGCTGCCGCTAGGGTGCGTCTAGATTTCTAGGCTAGGATACACTGTTTTCAATTTTGTAATTTCATCTGAATATCATCATTCGTGAGATTTAATCAGTCGAAAAGGTTAATTGATTAGATGTGTCTCTGGTAAACAGTGATATATGACATTGTATTATGTTGACTATCAATGTTTTTTTGTTAATGAGGGATTTGTGGACACATTAATGTTTTTAGATTTATGAAGTAAAAGTAAAAGTTTTTATTTTAATGTAAAAAGATCAAATTAGACCTTTGGGGTAAGATAAATCGGAACAGAAGGCTTCAAGTGGGATGCTGTTGTGTTATTTTTTATTTTATTTAATAATTATTGTAGCTAATAGTTATTTTTTTCCCCATGAATTAGACATACATATCATCCATCTTTGCATTCATTAAAACCTATAGGTTAGTTGAGTGAAATTATTAAATTATTAAATTTGCCTTCATAGATATTATAACATATATTCCATTAAAATATGGGCAACTAAATAACTAAATATTTGTATATCTGCATACAAGTCATAAAATAACTGTACCTTACAGATAAATATATTTTACCATTTTGCTTTGTGTGTTATGGGTTATTCAGTTATTGAATATTGATTCAATTTTAAACACAATCGTTTATTTAGTATTTTACATGAATGATGCTTTAATGCTTTTTAGCATTTAATGCTTGATGCTTTTTACCTCAGTAGGGGCCATCTTATACCCGTCTTTTAATATTTTGTGCTATAAATTAGCAAATTATTCTATTTATCCTATAATAAAACATTGGCTAATGTGTCATCATCATCTTTCACATTTTAAACTTAAAAGTAAAATGCACATTGTTCTTAAGGGGGCATCTTCCCCCATGTCACTCTATGGCAAACGTGGGAAGTTTAAAACAATTCCACCCATGTAGCCTGGACAATGAAAATTATTTTAAAATGCAAGACTGTTACCCACAGCATAGCTTATCATAGCAGTGGGCGGTCACTTCCAAGTACTTTATGAGACACGCCCATCTAAATGTAGTGAAAGAGTCAAAAACAGGATAAAAAATAGCCAATTATACTTCTAAATTAGTTTCTTTTATTGTAAAAATCTTACTAACCTTATAGGTGGACCTCAAACAACAATATCATCTGCTATTGCCTCAATTTTGATAACCAGTGAAGTGTTTTTTTTTTTTTTTTTTAAACCAGTGAAGCTACAGTTGCTAATTGAAACATGGAGAGGTTTATTAATGGTGGGTTTACTGGTTAATTAGCGCCACCTGCTGTTCAACTACACATTTACAGTTCTCTGCAGTCCACTCCACAAGCTATTCCATGAAAAGATTACTTATAAAAACCATTACTAATTTATTAAACATGTAGCCTATTCATTTTCCATTTATTTTTCATTTTAGATATATTTCAATTGATATATTTTTTAAATAATTTAAATGTAATTTATATATATATATATTAATTAATTTATTTTTTTATTTATTTATTTTTTAATTATTAATGATTTATTATGATTATGTTTTTAATTAAAATATATTCATATATTCAATGGCATCTTAAAACATTAGTCTGAGAGTATTGGAGTATTTAAATCATTAACTAATGCAATGCTTATATCCTCACAGCCATCCTGGGGATGTACACACTTATGAGCAACAAGCAATATTATGATGCCCTGAACACCACTGGCAAGATTGCAAACACAGAAGGCATCAACAGTATGTATACATACAACACATTTAACACTAAACCATTTAATTTCAAACAAAAGTTTGACAAAGTGATTTTTTTTTTAATTCACGCAATGCCACTATATTCACAGTATGAAGTTCTGTATCATAAGCTGGTCGGTCTATTCTCTTTTAGGTGTGGTGAAACCAGATGTGTATAAGATCTATCCTGAAGAGCCTCCAAATGACACAAATGTGGAGGAAACTCTCCACTACATCCAGAAAAATGACAGCAGCCTTATTGAGGTCAACCTCAACAACATCCCGGTAAACATGCCAACAGCACTGACAACTCAATAAGCATAATTATAATTACATTACAGACTAGACATAAGATAAATATTATAAACAGATTTACACTGCTCATTTACACTTTCAGTATTTGTTTTCTTGCAAACTGCTGATTAGAATGAATAAACATAAAAATTGGTGCATTTCTCTGCTTGAGCAGAATGGATTTATTAATGGGTGATTATGTTGATGTAGGACATTCCCATCCCAACACTGAAAGAGATTTTCGAGGCTATGAAGTGCAACACACACGTGCAAAGCCTCAGCATCGCTGGGACACGCAGTAATGACCCTGTGGCCTTTGTAAGTCCTGAAGCCTGTGCGGTTTCATTCTCTCATTCCTTTGCTTTAAACTTATAAATAAATAAATAAAATTAAAATCTTTTACTAATCTAAACTAATCAATTTAGTCTAAATAATATGTTTTTTTTTTTTTAAAAGAATGAATACTTTCTGTTAACAAGGATACATTAAATTGATCAAAAGTGATGTTAATCCTCAAAAAATTCATCACTGTTTTCACAAAAATAAAGCTGCACAACTGTTTAAACATTGATAATAATAAAAAAAGTCTGAAGGATCATGTGAGAGTAATGATGCTGAAAAATGATATTTTCCATCACAGGAAGAGATTACACTTAAAAAATAAATGAAAATAGAAAACTTTTCAAAATGTAAAAATATTTCTCAATATTAATGTTTTTACTGCATTTTGATCAAATCAATTTCGGCCATGGTGAGCATAAGAGACAAAAACATAAAAAAATCTCATCGAGCCCAAACTTTTAAACTGTAGTGTATTTTTCTTTCATTTTAACAGTCATCATAAAATCATCGCTCACTTCTGTTTTCTTCTGTACGTATTTTGGAAATGCTGGACAGTCGATGTCAGTTGTTTCTCTTGCTCTGTTCTTTTGAGTTAGGCTGTAGCTGAGATGTTACAGTCCAACTCCACCCTGCAGAGCCTCAACATCGAGTCCAACTTCATTACTGCACAAGGCATGATGGCCATCGTCAAGGCACTGGGAGAGAACTCCACCCTGACTGAGATTAAGATTGACAACCAAGTAAGAGGCAAAAATACTGCCAAAAACATCTGACGGCATGCTGTTTAAATCGTAAAAATAAATTGTTCATGCGGATTCTCACAGAGACAGAAACTGGGCGACTCAGTTGAGATGGAGATTGCATCCATGTTGGAGAATAACCCCAGCATCATAAAGATTGGCTATCACTTCACTCAGCAGGGCCCGCGTGCAAGAGCCGCCATAGCCATCACCAGAAACAATGACATCCGTGAGTGTTCTGTGTCTGCAGCTGAAACAGGAATTTTATTCGTTTTTGTTGATGCATTGAACTTGGTATTTTTTTGTATCTACCCCATATCCAGTTCGTCAGCAGAGAGTAAGATGAAAAGAAGATACAATTTTATTCATCTAGAAGGTATCGAAGTTCTCCATGTGCACTCTTGGAGTCTTACAGACACTCCAGCGACAGCCATGACAACAGATGACCCTGATACGCTTTTCCCATTCACCGACGGCCATTGTGGATATCATTATCGCCAGCTTGATAAGACTTCTTTGCTTTTTGTGGATTTCATCTAATCAAAAGCTCTGATCTAATAAAATTGACCTGCTCTTTAATACCTCAGTTTGCAAACTTGAAAAGACACTAGTTTCTGGTAATATGGTGCTCCCGGCAAAGTTTTTTTTGTAAATATTTCAAATAAAATATTACAATCTATGTTGTCTAATCAGACTTCAAAGCTTTATTAAATTACAAAAGCACAATTTAATTCAGGTTTGTTCTATCAAAGCACTTACATACACTACTGTTCAAAACTTTTGAGTTTTTTCTTCCTAAGAAAATATGGCCCCACTTTATATTAGGTGGCCTTAAGTATTATGTACTTACATCAGAAAATAAGTACAATGTACTTACTGTGTTCAAGTTGTATTGCAAAGCACTTTTGCTGATATTGAGGTGGGATACGGAGGGGTAGAGTTAAGGCTTGGGTTAAGGTTAGGTGTAAGGGAAGTGCCATTTTTTAAAATGTAAGTACAATGTAAAAAACATTTATTTACACAATAAGTGCATTGTATCAAATGATTAATTAAAATGTTAGTACATAGTAGTTAAGGCCACCTAATATAAAGTGGGTCAGAAAATATTTTATTCAGCAAAGATGCATAAAACTGATCACAAGTGACAGTAAAGACGTTTTTACATGTTGCAGACATTTTTTATTTAAAACAAAATTTTTTTTTTACTTTCTAATCATCAAATAATTCTGATTTTTTTTTTTCAAACTAAATATTAAGGAGCACAACTGTTTTCATCATTGATAACAAGAAATATTTGAGCACCAAATCATAGAATGATTTCTGAAGGGGCACATGACACTGAAAATTCAGCTTTGACATCACAGAAATACATTGCGTTTTTAAATACATTAAGAATTAATTATTTAAAATATTTCCTGTATTTTTGACAGGCTTGTTGAGATTTTTAAAAAACAAACTTTTAGGCAGTGTAAACACTGTAATGCATTCTCAAAGACTGTAAAAACAGCTTCATTATCATTTGAAGATCTGGACTCTGGACGATTTAGATTATGCATTATTAAATTAATCGAGGATGGAGATAAAATGATGCATGAGTCATTTCATATCTTTTGATTATATGATTAACTCGTTCAAATAATGACCGAAAACTCAGAGGCATAAAACAGATGGAACTATACGTCTGTGCTTCCTGCTCCCCCTCCACTAACCTATTTATACATGCAAAGCAACCAGTCATGAAACCCAGGCTGATGGCTTTGAGTTACAAAGCTCCAAATATACCTCCTTCCTCCGAGAGATTTATACTCCCCTTTGGAACAGCTGCTAACCTATGAAAGTTCTCAGGCCTCACCAAATAACAAGTACAGTTTTTAAAGAATCTGTAAAAAGGGATAGCAGTCACAAAAGTGAATTATCGGTTTCTGTGTGTGACTAAACTTCACAGGTCTACTGCAGAATGCGGTCCCACTATGCCAAGATCACCCTGGTGGCATTTGGCAAAGGAACCACAGTACGTAGCAGCCGTTCCACATTCTGTTCTCGATTTGGAACAGATTTGGACCTATTCAATCATTTAACCAACATTCACACATGGAAAGAAAAATGATAATGATTTTTGTAAAAATACACCACATTAGATTGAACAGATTGAGGAGGTCATAACTTTATTTATGACATTTTACAAAATATCCTAGAATCAAATTGTTTAAACAAGATGGCAAGTACACGGTACTTATACCACAATATCTTTTCCAAAAAGAATGTCTTAAAGTTTCAACCCTGTTGCATATAAAGTGGATCATGCGTAAAAGATATCATATTGAGAACATTATCGTTATCTTGCACAAAGTTCAGTTTAAATGTAGCCTGAAGCTTTTTTGGCAGTTGCCAAAGATTACGGAGCTGTTTCAGTGGAGTCTGCTATGATGAAGATTCACTGCAAGGAGGCAACAGAGCTGGTTCTTCTTCATCCGAATCAAACTCGACATTCTCATCTTTTACCCATTTACCACTTCGGTCCTGCAGCCACCCTGAACTGGAATAGTGGAGTGAGGAAAAAAGGAGAAAAACAGAATGGCCACATTCTCTCACTAAATTTTGATAAATAAGAATCATACATTCATTTAATAATCTCAATGATCTGTGAGTGTGAACATTTATTTCTAATACCTACTTGCAGAAATGGGTAGATTACTTACTAACTGTAACCAGTTACTGATTCTAAATTACATGACAGAAAGTGTAGTTAGCAACCCATTACATTACATATTTAAGGTAGACTACTTTTGTATTACTTTTAGATTACTTTTGACCTAACTTGTTTATCACAGTAGAATAATCAGTAGAATAATATTGTACCATATTGATATAAAAAAACAATAATAAAAAGACAAAGAAAATATATTCCATTCTTTGTTATCAACAACATAAGGTGCAGGGTCAGGGTTTCCCAGACCGGGTTCATGAGAGAACTGCAAGGGTTTGTAAGTTTAATTAAATACTATTTAGTAATTAAATCAATATAATAAATGAAATAAAGTCGTATAATAAAATATATAAAATATATAAAATAAATAATTAAAAAATAAAAACAATAAAATGAAACACTTACTAAAAAATATTGTTTACAATCAAATTTGCTTACCTGCATGCCATGTTACCATTAACTCACATCAGAGACTTTTTAAGTTACTGTAGTCTGAATATGAGTATTTTAAAATGTAATATGATCTAATGACAAGTACTTCTTTTTTGGACTCTGATTATGTAATCCAGAGTATCAGTTACTCTGTCATCAGTTACAGATTATCAGTAATCTGTTACTACCCAGCACTTCTTATTTTTATGGCAACATTAGTGGCCATTTCTATAAACAGCTTGGACTAGTCTTAGTCAGTTGGTCATCTTTTTTAACATTAAGAATGGTTATATCTTTAAGTCAACTGCATTAAAAGGTAGATTACACCCAGTTGGTCAGACTAGTTTAAAACTGCAACTGTTGAATGCATGTTAATAAGTAAATAAATAAGTTAATAATCTGTGTCTATAAAGTGCACTTTTCTTGTAGGAATTTTCAGTGTTAACACTAATTGCCACACTAATATTTATACTACAAAATAGCTAGGAATCGTGCACAAGTAAGTGAATTGGGACACATCTAGTCTTAACATTTTGGATGTGTTTATGCAACTGGCCCCAGTTCTATAGTCAGTTATGCGAGTTAAATGTGAGTCATTGTGTTGTAATACCTCTTTAACTTAAGGTAGTGGTCCATTTCTCTGCGTCTCTCCTCTGTTAGAGGTTCACAATCAATGGAGGTCACAATGCTGGACCCCTTCTTTCTCTTTTTTGTCTGTTCTTTCCCTTCAGTCTGGCCCTGATGCACTACAGGTGACAATTAACACAATGCATATGGAAAATAAAAAGGAATTATAAGCATAAAATGTATTTTGCAAGAAAATAAAAAGACTTTTCCTGTACCTGTTGTGCTAGTTGTTGACATGGAGTCAATACTTCCTGTCCTAATAGATGTGTGAGGGTTGATATTGTTGAATTGATCATTTATATCTTCTTGGCCACATCCTGACGATTCCGTTCGTTCACTACATGGATGCAGAAAATGATAAAATAAGTGCCAAATGAAGATAAATTAACCAAGTCAAGTCACCTTTATATACTGCTTTATAATTATAGATTGTTTCAAAGCAGCATCACAGTAATGAACAGGAAAATAACAATTTCATACAAAGATGAGACACATTCTACTGTAAAGCAGCTCTACAGAAGACAATAGTTTTATTATTCATCTCATGTAAGTTCAGCTCACAGACATTACCTGGCCTTTCTGTGGCAGCTACTGTATGGAGCTGTTCTGAGTAAGGCATGATGGGTAATTTTGCGCGTTTGGCTCAGTAGAGGAGCTGAACTGGAGGGTTCCTGAGGACAAGCAATAATGTACATAACCTTGTTATGTGTGAGTACCGTGCGGTCTGAAAGTCTGGACTACAATGAAAATCTGGGATTCAAAAACAAAACTTGTAAATAAAACTTGAATTAAATTAAACAAGTCTGCACACCATTTTAAGTCACTAATCACATAAGCAAATTTGTGTCCATTGAAAACATCCAATACGAAGACTTGTATAAACTTTTCACTCCAATTAATATACAATTTATAATCTGATATGATAAAAAAAGTTATCTTTTAAAAAAGTAAATTAAATCTGCAAATACAAGATAGAAGAATGGACTTTTGTATATTGAAGAAAATTAATTCAGATACCTGTCGATCATCTTCTGCTTTGACATAGTCTTGATGCCTCCTTTTATCAATTTCACGTTTCAGTTGATTCTTTTTGCCGTAGAACCATTTCATTCCTATAAATAAATAGACCAAAGAGGACTTGAACACCAATTTAAACAGAGGTTAAGGAAATGCATAGGTCGAATTTCACCTTCAAGATGTCGCTTTCCCTTCCTGTGCACCATGAGCATTTCAACAGTGTCAAATACAGGACAATGAGAACATACAACACAGCTGTATCTGCAATGAGGAATAACAGATTACTTAGTCAATGGGTTATTACATTCAGTAACATACTTCTTGGTGTAATTCAACCAAACAGCACTACAGTAACCACCTTCCGTTTTTCATCAAAACAGCTTCATCATGTGGGATAAAGTTTGACAGAAGATCTGCAACGCGTCGTTTCTTGTAAGAGAAATATAGACAGAAGGACAGTGAGAAAATGAATACTGGCTGGTGCAAACAGCACATATTTGTCTGTTTTCTGTTTTTGTTATACCTTCAGTGCATTTAGCTGACTTTGATCATCACCCTCCCGTTTGAAAGACATGTTTGGTGACCTGCAGTATTATACTTTTAGGAACTATACTTTTTTTCTTATTTCTCTGCAACAACCGATAATCAGTCTTACTTAAAGCTAAAACCACCCCTTCCTTCCTGTTTTTGTCTGTGGAATTGTGGGTAGTGATGTCCGATGCATGAATGAATCATTTATTTGAGTCAGTTCGCAAGAATGAACGATTCATTTGAAATTGATCCGTTCAGAGCTGAATCGGTTGTTGTGATGTCCGACCTATGTGTCCGACAGACGGTTTCCACCCAAAACAATTTAAAATATACTTGCGAGCTTACATTCTGAGTTTACAGTTATAAATTACAATTATGAGGGGGACACAGACTCAGAATTGTGAATTTATGTATCACAATTTTGACTTTATCACTCAATTCTGACATTCTAACTGGCAATTGCGAGAAAAGGTCGGAATTGTTACATAAAAAGTCGCAATTACTTTTTTATTTTATTTTATTTTTTTAAATTGCGGAAACATGTTTAATTTACACGCCAAGGAAAATAACTGATGATGAATCATTATAACATTTTTTTGTCCAAAAGAACCGATTCGCCGAAACGAACGCAACATGGGCGGATCTTATATTTAGCTAACGCTATGGCAACGAAAGCTAAGCTAATTTGCTAAGGGTGTGTGATAATTTTCAAAAGTGTCTCGATTTAGAATGTAACGTCTACCGTATATGTCTCTATATGTTTATGTATTAATTAATGTTTGAATTGATAAGTTTGGGGGCGCCATTGTAATTAAGCGAAGCACGTTAACATTGTTAACACTTCTCTAAGACTGAATTATTATTTCTCACAGTGCGATTTTTTAGTTAGTTAAGTGACGTTAAAAGCTTTAACTTATATCGGTTCGTTATGTCGCTTGCTAAAAAGTGTATTTCAAGTGCGTGACATAAGTCAGGGATTGTTCATGTTTATTGCTGCAGACTTTATTTATCCCTGTTAATTTGACTCGCATACCAAGGTGTTATGAGTCCTGCCGTCGTGTGTTCAGCAGCCGCAGATGGTCAGCTGAAGTTCATCTTACGTCATTATTAAATAAACGCTTGATCCCTCTGGAAGCTCGGGTCATGTCCGCGGATCACTCAGCGGCGCTGACCGGGTCTCACGGCCTCCTGCGCGGCCAGCGGACCCGGTCCTACGGCAGCCTGGTGTCATCTTCATTATCACCCGTGAGACAGAGACGGATTGAACACAAAGTTCAGCCCGGTGAAACTTTGCAAGGACTATCACTGAAGTATGGCGTGTCTGTAAGTAGGCTAATCAGAAAGCAGGTATTTAAGGAATAATGTCCTACTGACTTTTTGAACTTTTAGTTGGAAGTTATTACATCATTATTAATATATTTTTTAATTTCTCTACAGATGGAGCAAATCAAAAGGGCAAACAGACTGTACACAAATGATTCAATATTCCTGAAGGAGTCCCTCTTCATCCCCATACTGACAGAGTCTGTGTCTTTCACAAATGGAGTGGAGTTGGCAGAGGAGGAGACAGGTCCAGCACGAACACATACCGAGATTTCTAATGAGACACCCAAAAGCCAAACAGACTCTAGCAGATGTGAAATGAATGCTGATCTGTCACCGGTGGAGTACCTGAGAAAAATAGACAACTTGATCAGTCAGTCAAAACAAGCAGCTGTGAAGACCTGCCAGGAGGGAGAGAAACAGTAAGTTGTCAAAATGAAATTATGACTGCTGCCATTATTGTTAGGGTATTACAGAATTGACAGATATTACAGATTTGGTATTACAGAATTGACTTATTGCAAACCTTTTGTTTGCAGTCAGTCGAGTCATTCAGCAAATTTAAATTAATTGGAAGAACAATGAGTCATATGACTCAGGAGGGATTACAATGAACATCAGCTGATGCATTAAACTGGTTACACCTAGCCTATTTAGAAAGCCATGAATGTATTTTTTTCATACTTATAACATGTCCAGTAATTAAATCACATAAAACTTTAACTTTTGCATTTTAAAGATTCTCTTCTATGGAGCAACTCCATTACAGCAATCTGAAGTCAGACACAGTATCCCCCCAGCAGGCCGTATTGGGAGCTGTTCCCATTACCATCACCAGGCGGACCAGGAATTTGAGGAATATGGAGGATGAAATCTTCCAGCTCTGATGCAGGTGTTTATTCTGGTCCAGGACTCTTCTGACTGTTTTCTGTTTTATTCATACAAATTGAATTTTTAGAGGGCTCCCTCTTCTGGTTTCATGTCTTTAAAATGTGATGGAGATTCCTGGAGGGATTTGCAATAGTCCAGTTTTTTTTTTATTATTATAAAACTACTAGCTTTAGACATGCACACATATGAGCACTGTAAAAACTCTAGCCTGATGTCTAAAAGTAATAATGTGAATTATAATTCTGCTGTAACCAAAGCAATAGGAGCGTGATGTGGACGACTGTATTTGAGCAAAGTAAATCTAAATACTATTTAAAAAAATAGTGCACATGCTAATTGATATTTAATACTACCTCACAAATAATTGATAGAAGTACTTTAGCTTTAGGAAATTGAAAAAGTATTTGGGAATATGCCATTGGACATCTGCATCTTTCAATGCATAGTTTTGCACTGCAGTCTCCTGCTTGTTTTTTCAGTTTGGTTTACAAATGATAAAGAACCTTTGTTCTTTTACTGGATCGGTTTGTGATTTGCATCAGTGATATGTGAACGCAACACCTCACAGTAAATGAATGTAATGTGAACCAGATTAAATGCCATAAACAAATTGATCTTGGTCTTTGAAATTCTTGGTCTTTGAAATCTTGAGGGATAAGCAGTGGCAAAGAATATCTAAGGGTACGTAAAGATGATCTTAGGGTACGTTTACACGACGACAATTTACTAAAAATAGAATTATTATTTTTGAATACAGATGACAACATTGTCAAAATGATCCTGGTTCGCACAGCCACGAAGACGACTTAAGTTTGTATTACCGGTATGCTTTTACAAGCCAGAAGTCTGCAATGTCACATTGTAAAGAAAATGTAATGTGTATGCCATCACCGCTTTCACAAATCTGTGTTTTTGTAGTTAATACGGAGATGATAGCAGTAACTTTTTCAAAAACTTGAAACCGGTTTTGAAAAGGCCCCCAAATTGCTGTTGTCATGTAAATGAATGGCCAAAAACGCATTATAAAGTTTCACACTTTTAGTTGCAAACTCTGTCTTAAAAACGGAAGTCTCTTTCTTGTCTAAGTTGTAACATTGTTATTAAATCATACATTGTTTTTATTCAGTTAGTCACAACTGCAAGCAGTGCTCCATCAATCATGTGTATTTCTAACCCGGAAAACTTTTAGATGTTAATGCATGACCTAATATGGTCATGTTCATATTAGGGTGTGAATTATGTTTTCTAAACCACAAAATCAGTCATAGCGTCACTCATACATTTACAATACAAATACATTACAGTAGCTTGCAGTAAAAAATAGGGTAAATTATTACAATTTAAAATAACATTTTTAATATATTTGTAATGTAATGTATTCCTGTGAATTTTCAGCAGCCAGTGGTCAGACATGATCCTTCAGGAATTATTCTATTATACTGATTTGGTGCTCAAGGAAACCGTGATACATAATTCCATGATTATTTGATGAATAGAAAATTCAAAAGAACAGCATTTATTTAAAATAGAATGCTTGCTTAAAGTATTATTTTCTTAAAAAAACAAACATTTTTTGACCACAAAATGTTAGATGTAGTGTATTGCAACACTGTATGCACATTACATAATACGAAATGAGCGAGGGCTGTAATTATTTATTTAGTGGTCGTTCTCTTTCAGAACACAACAGATCCGCCTTTAGAGATATATCAAATATATTTGCTGACTGTAGTGCCACGCTTAGATTTATATATCATAGCCATAACCACAGGGTAACACTAGATGGCAGTATGAAGAGTGTGACTAAAACATTTGTTTATGTGTTCTGTTTCTTGTTATTTTGTGGTCCAGGGAGGTAAATATTCCGCTCAAAACAATGTTAACAGTATTGAACACAATACAATGTGCTCTGAATTACAGTGGCAGAACCCCAGTGGTTTAGACCTCATTATTAAAAAAAACAAAAGTAGTCTTGAAAATCTCCATCCAACACAGCTGGAGTCTCGGAGCTTAAAAAAATTGTTCAGACGATATTTTTATGTTTGTTCTGAGCTCGTTTAGGCAGCGCTAGTGGCTGTGTTAACACTATCAGGCCACTGAATGATCTAATATTCATTAACAGCACAGCAACACTATTTCAAAGGTTGAACTGAAGTCTGATGCCGTCAGTCAGTCACTTTCTGTCTTTTCGGTTGCATTGTATGCAGTTGAGATCACGGGTGGCCCTCCATGCCATTCCTGCAAAAGTCTGTCAGTGCTTTGCCACCCTCATAACGTCTCGTTCTCCAGCAGTTTGTTAAGCCCATTGCAGATTTTGGTGAGGTGGGGTTTGAGGGGTCCGGATGGGTTATAAAGCTGGGTGAGGAGCTCAGGGTCAGCGTAATGGTTGAAGACGTGATTGATGCGTCCGTGGGATTTTGCTGTGAGGTGAGTATTTACAAGCTTCAGAAGCATGTCCCTACTTTCTTTCAGGATCCCTGACATAACCGCCTTGTCAAATGTGAAATCTACCTGAAAAGAGAAAGAAGAGACTTTACTTAGCAGAAAGTACAAATCTGGTTACAAATATGGCTTTGTTTAGAACCGCAGCATTTGATTTGTTTGAAGCTGGAAGATTTTTTTTTTTTGCCACTTAATCATCAATTGGCAAATACTTAACATCAATCAATCATTAAATTTCTGTAAAGAGAATTATTGTATCATATTGTCATATATCATATCATCCTATCCCCACTATACCAGAAGGTGCACCCATGTTACATAAGTCGGTAGTGGTCAAAATGGTCAAATGGTCAACATTTTTGTCCGTGTTTTAAATATTGTGACTGAAAATGGCTATTCTATTCTATTCTATTCTATTCTATTCTATTCTATTCTATTCTATTCTATTCTATTCTATTCTATTCTATTCTATTCTATTCTATTCTATTCTATTCCCACTGTGTCATGTGGCACCCAATAAAAATCCCAAATGTTTTCAATGGTTAATGCAGACTTATACTTCTGGACGGTCTAAACTTTAGATGGTTCTTTATTCTGTGTCAATATATATACAGGGGTTGGACAATGGAAATTTAAACACCTGGCTTTTAAGCCATTCCTCTTCCAGAACAGTGGCCAGGTCA